>NW_019387169.1:9566-53632 GCF_000671375.1 Centruroides sculpturatus | reverse complement strand
TATATTATATTATTATATATATAACATATATAATATAAAAAATATAATAGAAGGTTAGAAGTAAGAAATAATTTAATAATTTTAATCTTCGTTGTTATATTTTGTCCGGACAACACCGGACTAACCTGCTAAACGATAAAAAGGAGTATTTAAACTAGATTATGATCTAGTAATTCTAGAAGGAACTTTCAACGTGAGTCAGTAATTGTTTATGACGCCATTAAAATACTTATAAGTTAAAATTC
Source organism: Centruroides sculpturatus (assembly GCF_000671375.1). NCBI lineage: Eukaryota > Metazoa > Arthropoda > Arachnida > Scorpiones > Buthidae > Centruroides > Centruroides sculpturatus. The sequence goes on along the minus strand of NW_019387169.1, from coordinate 53,387 downwards.
GGTCGAAATATTTCTTTAGTAAAGATGCCATTGCCCGGATTGGCAAGCAATAATCTTTTAAAGACTGGAAATTGGTAAAAAAAAAAATCGTTCTTAGAACAGTTTTTGATGACATGTGTTTACAAAAGCGCCATAAAATTTCCTGGCGAATTGCGATAGAATTTGTTATTTTTTCTATATGACTTAAAGATTAATTTATTGTCAAACATGATCCTCAGATCATTAAACGAAATTACACAATTTAGAATATAATTATAAATGTAAAAAAGTAAAAGTGGCGGATCTCTAATCAGAGAGAAACACATCACTACGGTTTCAGGAATATTGATTTTTAAAAATAAATATACGATAGGTGTTTTTTTACTCGTGCATTGGAAACTTAAATAATTTGTTATACATCAGGAAAAATAAATTATGCGAATAACTTTTAGTCATTTGAATAATAGTTTAAACTATTTTAAAAAAATTATTATCTGTATTAATTTGACAATTCCGATTATTAATAATCATAGATTAAAAGAATATATGTACAGAAAGCAGAAAAATACAAAGTAATGTAAGTTTATATCATACGATTGACGTTATATATGTCGCAGTCGGATAGTTCAGTTACTTTACAAAGCATCTAGCCATTCGATTAAATTTAATTTCATAAAAATTTTACATAATATAAAACGTACAGACTTTTTAAACTGTTTAACTTTTGTGTGCAGAAATGTAAACATATTAATATAAAGAATTATTTGAATAATTAATTATGTAAAATTTATGGCAAATGTTTATATAAATTTATCAATTTATTCTCGGTTGCATCTTAATAATATTCTCTAACTTCTAAAATAAATGAAATAAAATTACAAAATTTTATTTAATTTATTTTATATTAATTTCATATATTTTTAAATAAATCTAATTTTTACATAAACACTTATATTAATTATTAAAATATAAAAGATTTTAAGCCAATAAAGTATAAAATCTTATAATTCACAGTTTCAACATAACTATTTTAATATAAAGTCGTTAAATTCAAATGAGCACATGAAATAAATTATGCGTAACTTAATACAGTATGTGAATAAAAGTTAATTTATTATATTATAATTTTTAAAACGTATAAATTAATTGATTAAATTTATTTATTTAGCAATTCATGCAACAATAGAACTGCAAAGATTAGCTACGAAATACGAAATTGCTATACTTTCTATTCAGAGATTTCCTTTTTCCGACTCAAAATCTCTCAATATAACACCACAATTGAATGCTATTAAGGTAAGAATTAAATCTACGCATTTATAAATTTAAGTGTTTGATATATAATTTGACATACAATTGTTTATTATTATAGAAATGCAAGTATAAATTAATCCAGTAGTTTTCAACTGGATAATAAACTGCTAAAGTAAATATAACACTTTTTTACTAAAAGTACGATGTACAGGTATTCGTTCATTTCAATTTATTTCTCTAGGCGCAAATTCCATCTAACGTTATAAGTTTATAACGTACGGTAAATATAACGTAAAATACATCGTGCTCAAACCCTATAATATCTCTCCATTGATAAATAGGCTGCTGCAAGAAAATTTTTTAAGTTAGAAGTGTCATTATTAGAAAAGATTGAAAAGCACTGGATTAATCTAAGTTAATTGATTACAATCATTTTAAAAATTATAGTAACTTATATGTTAAAATTTTTATTAAAATTTATCGCGACTAAGTTCTGGTGACTCTTTAACTCTCATTAAGGAAAAGGAAGTCAGAATAATAATTCTTTATTGTGATATAACGATAAGTAAAACTGTTATAAACCAAGCTGATCGCATGAACATGTTTCGTTCTGGATGGACCTGGCTCGTCATGGATAGCATTACATCACACGTAAGTCTATATCTTTTAATTTTATAACTTACATAACATTGCAGAAAGACTTTAAGTCACTTATTATTTTATATTATTATATTTAAAGATTAACAAAATAACTATCTAATAAATAATAATTAATATTTGTTGGCAGAGTTTTGAATACTTATCAAACGATGACGGATACGTACCATCTTCTTTAGTCGGATTAATAGGAACGGCATTTGTGGTTCCCGACACTATTTTATATTTTAAATTAGTGAATCAATTAAAAAAGAAAAGTTTAGGAAATCAATTAGAGAATGAGGTAAATTAACCATTGAAATTATTTTACTCATTTAAACCTTTATATTTATGAATTAATTAAAATCATTTTGCAGCAAGCTTTCACTCGTGTGTATGATGCAGTGTTAGCAATTGCCAACGGACTTCACAAAATTCTTTACGAAGAGAAAGTATCTTTCGANTAATGAATATCATTTTGCAGCAAGCTTTCACTCGTGTGTATGATGCAGTGTTAGCAATTGCCAACGGACTTCACAAAATTCTTTACGAAGAGAAAGTATCTTTCGAACTTCCTACTTTCCAAAAAGGAAGTTGCGCAGATTCTGTCAATGAGTGGAAGTGGGGTAGAAATTTGTTGGAAAGTATTCTCAATTTGAATAATGTTAATGGAAGTTTAGGACCTTTAAAGTTCACGAAATTTGGTTATCATTATCTGACCAATTTTGATATAAAAAATCTTCAAGTCAAAGGTTTCGTTAAAGTAAGCAATTTATAATTTTCAAAGTACTTTTGATAATGTTAACATGTACCTAATATTTTCACTGCAATGCGTAGGTAGGAAAATGGTTAGAAAACGAAAAAAAATTGAAAATTAATTCAGAAATCATATTTCCTGGGCAAACTTCAATACCTCCTAATGATTCTCATCGAAATCTTTACGGAAGAACACTTAATATTGGAATAATTATAGTAAGATCAGCATCATATATTGACGTATTTTATAACAGATAAATAAAATATGTCAAAAAAAGTTTCTCACCCTTGCAATGCTGAGTGAAAAGTTCTGAATAACTCTTGTTGCAAGCAAGAAAAAAACTGTTGAAATTAAGAAAATTATATTAAGTTATAAAAAAAAAATCTGTCAGTTATCTGGGACTAGGACAGTTATCCAATTATTAATAGTGTTCGTTTGTACACTATTGGAGATATTGTATAAAAACTGTAAAACTAACGAATTTGTCAAACTGTAGACGTTCAAGGGAAATGTCAGTTTGTGAGGACAGAAAAACTGTTACGAGAAGTTACTGTTACATTTATCAATTCCAAACTAAACAATATTTTATTAACAGATCAACAATTGATCAAACTATCAGAAATTGATTGCATAGTTATGGTCTATCAAGTTGTCATACTAGAAAAACTCATTGTTGTCTAAACTCCATATAAAGGAATGCCTATAATGGACTAAGAAATACAATAACTTCACTGTGAATGACAGGAAACTACTTTCTGGTCAGATACGATCAAAATAAGTCTATTTGAATCAAATAATATTGTCAGAGTTTGGAAAAACATTCTACTCCTAAAAAATATAAAAGAAAAACGTCAAAATTGTTAAACTTCAAGGGCATAGCACACAATTGATAACATTATAACTGGAAGATTAGCGAAATCCATCATAATAAGATGTGATACAGTCCTTAAGAATAAGAAAAATTGCATAAAGTATTAAATCTATAGTGCTTTATTCGCTTGAAACCCTAAAACAAGAGAAAAACATATTGAGACATGATTTTGTAGTTCTTAAAAAACTTCGTCTAATTTAAATGATAAAGCATTAGAAAAATGTTTATTATTATCTTTTAATCTTTAAACGACTAAAGAATTGTTTTCAATTATAAGATATTTAAGGTTTATCACAAAACATTGCAAGGACGGGAAACGTTTTTTGACAAACTATATATTAAACAACAGATATTATTTAATTATTACTTCATTTGAATTTATTTCTCTAGGCTGAGCCTTTCACAATGAAAAATTCGTATTATAAAGAAGGCGATCCTATAACTTCCAAATATGAAGGATTACTCATAGATCTTCTTTTAAAATTACAAGAAATGCACGATTTTAAATTTAAATTTTACGAAATTGAACAATATGGAAATGAAAATGATGAAACAAAAGAATGGAATGGGTTAGTTAGACAGTTAATGGATAAGGTATATATAAAAAATTTCTTTATCACTGGTGTGATATGTCCTTATTCCCACCTCACATTAGTAGGTTTTTAATTAATTTAATTAAACCATGGGATATAAAAAATTTCTTTATATTAATTAATACTCTATACCCGTGGTCCTCAATCTTTTTGAAGTCCACTAAACATTGACATTTTTTCCACGGAACACTTAAAATACATTAGCTTTAAAGAAGGGTGGCAAACCTTTTCGAAATCAAAAGCGCACTCGGTCTAGTATATGACGAAATTGGCATTTGTTGATTACATTACCATACAAAATTTATTTAACATTGTACTCATTTTTCTTTTTCAACAATTTTTAATTGTATATTTGATATTTTCACGGAACATTTAAGTGGCTTCACGGAGCACTCGTGTTCCGTAGACCACGGATTGAGAACCACGGCTCTATACTACAGTTTAATCCTGCACGGAGATTTAAAGAACATTTTGTATGTTTAGAAAATAGATTTGGCCCTAGCTCCCTTGACGATATCTTGGAAAAGACAAGAAGTTATCTCCTTTACAGCTCCTTACTACGATTTAGGTTTGGCTATATTAATGCCAAAATATAATAAAAAAACTAACGAAAATTATTTTGCGTTTTTATCACCTTTCGAAACAACAGTGTGGCTTACCATTGCTGTGTCGGTGATTTTTACTTCCCTCGTGCTCGCAATATGTGTAAATTTAACACCAAATAATTTTAAAAATAGAAGAAAGGAAATAAGAAAAACAAATCAAAGCGTTAGAGATTCTTCTTGGGTCACTTTTCCACAAGCACTTTGGTGGAGCTTCTCGTCGCTTGTATCCCCGGTAGGTGACCAATTATTTGTTTTTAACAACTATACAGTAGATCCCCCTATAAGACGGTAGATACGTTCCGTTCTTTATGAATCAATTTTGTAGGAATCATAGTTTACGGACTACGGCTGTTTGAAAGGTTTTCTTTCATAAAATTAATCGATTCTAGACTAATTCGACTCAACATTTCCAAAATACGTATATTTTTTTGAAAATAATCCGTATAAACTACGTTATAAACAAAAAATTGTAGGATTGCTTACCGAGTGTGTACCGTTCGACTACGCCCGTTGCTAAAGCTTGGTTTCGTCGCGGAACAGCGCATCAAACCGCGGCCGCGATTTCTGATATTATTTTTCTGCGAAAACTTCGTTGACCTTTGGAGACATCCTTAATATAAATAATTTTTATGGCCGTTAAATAAGAAATGTTTCTTTCACAAGAAATGTATAAAATTACAGTACTGGACAGACGATAGGTCGCCTAACTCGCCGTAGCGTGACGCTAGACGGCGAAAAATATATATTTAATTATAATAAAGTTACAATAAATTAAGTTAATATATAATTATATATACAGTACCTAATTTATATATAATTAATATATAATTATATGTACAGTACCTAATTTATATATAATTATATGAACAGACGATACTAAACTCAATTTATCCGCCTAAACGTCCGTAGCGTGGCGCTACGGACGGCGGGTAAGTAGTTCGGCTGCCCGATGACGTTTTACGTATTATAGGAGTTATTTTTACCGTTGTTTACGGATAATGCCACAATTTTTATAGGAATCATAACTATAGGAAACGCTTTTATAGGGGGATCTACTGTATTTATATAATGAAAAACTTAATTAATTGATACATATTTAGGGAACAGAATTTGAACAGAAAAACAATCTTCCCGCAAGAATTATAATGGTGACTTGGTGGTTAACTACGGTTATTCTTATTGCTGCATATACAGCAAAATTGGCAGCATTTATGACAGTCCAGAATATGAAACAAGGTATTAAAATCATTTAACTAAATAGTTTAAAACAAATTTTTTTCATAAATACTCTATTTTTAGAAATTAATTCTTTGGAAGATTTAGTGAAATTGAATACAATTTCATTTGGAACTCTGAAAGATTCTTATGTTGAAAACTTCTTCGCCAACAGTCACTATGAAATGCATAAAATAGCTTACAAAATGATGAAAAATTATAATACGTTCATAAACGATACTCTCGAGGGCATAGAAAGAGTTAGAGCATCGTATTATTTACCAGAAGGTACTATATAGGTCTAACAATGTTCTTAATTAAAAATGATGCATGCATTGCCTAATAGCATAAATTTAGTCAAACAATAAAGAAACTTGTTGCTGCAATAAAAAATAATTGAACTGTCTTTATAATATTTCAGGTCACAAAGATCGTTTTGCTCTTATTTCTGATTCTCCACTTGTGGATTACGCTGCTATGCAAAGGCCATGCAATGTCGAACGAGTTGGAAGACTTTTTGGATTAGTAAATTATTTAAAACACTAGTAATATTTAACATTTTAGCATAAGACAATATTAATGTTATCCTTTATTCTTGCTATTGTTTTTACCAAAACAATATATTACAGTACTGAAAAGGACGAGTCTAAAAAAATAATTGAAATATCCTATATCATTTCTATAAATATGTACTGTACCGGTACTTTCTGCTTATAATCTTTTCATTTTAACAGCAAAATTACGGATTTGGTTTGCCGAAAGGTTCCCCATTCGAGAAACTATTTACATCATCTATTTTAAAGCTAAGAGAAGATGGTTATATGGATCTTTTGAATAAAAGATGGTTTATTAATAATTGTCCAGGTAATATATAAAATTATTATAAAACGATGTAAATGTTTACAAAAATTTAACGTTTTTAAATTTCAGATAATATAATAGGAAGCGAAGAACATCAAATGGATATTAAAAATTTATCTGGTGTTTTTCTGTGTTATTTGGGAGGTCTAACTGCGGCACTTTTGTTCGTAGCTGTTCTGTGGATAAGAGAAATAACCAAGAGCAAGAAGAAAGTAGCTGTTTCAAGTAATGTAAATATTATATATAATATTGGATAGAAGTATCTGTAAACAATTATACACAATAAAAAAATTTTTTTTTATTAGCCAGATCGTAGTTTTATATCGTAAGAGGACTCTTGTGGATGAATATCCTTCACTTTCCTTTTTGAAAAGATCAGCATTAAATAAGAAGAATATAAAAATATTTTCTGAATGAATTCAGTACTAAAGATTTAAAAAATTGTAGTTGTTCTAATGAAATATATTTTTATCGTACAAACAAAAAGAAAAGAAGAAAATAATAGAAAGTACTATACAATTTTCAATATGAGAAAATATGCAACTAATATTCATCACTTGATTTATGTCTCTGATTTTGTATACTGCGCCTGTTTTTACTGACTCCGTCAACATCATTACCAGCAGACAACAAGGAGTATTCTGCTGATCATTTGAAAAATGTTTATGCAATCAAATATGACAATGCTATGCCATTTTATTTGTGTGTTATACTTTTTGAAGATAAGTGTTTGCAATTCGGAGTTGTTCGATAAAGCTGTTATATTCGATTTCTCCCTCTTGGAAAAGCCAATTACTACCTACAAAGCTCCGTACATGTAGAGAAAGCGAGAAAGCAGACAAAAAGTGCATGAGTGAAACGACTAGATAATATAAGACAAATGTGTTTTGAAGACAAACTTATTTTTAAGTTACACTTAGGTGTTGCCGTTGTATTCTACAACAGTTTAACTAGATAAACTTTAATTTATATCATTTAAATGTCACAAACGTCTACAATAATAATTTTTAGTATATTAAGTGTTTATCATGATATTTTCCCAGCTAGACTGTATTCATATAAAACTATTGTGATTTCTATTTGAGTATGCGATTGCATACTCAAAGATTATCCAAACTCTGCATCAACCCTAGTAAACTGATTACCAAGTCAATTACCCAACATACTCTCTAATGTCAATTGTAACCAACAATCAACCATTCTAAGGACTGAAGAGGGGTCATTAAGACCCGAAATGCATTTCCTTTAATAAATCAACTGTTCCTTGTGTTATGTGTTACTGAAGAAAGAAAACCAGTAGTTTTTAATTCTTTAAAGTCTACATTTTTGTAACCAGTAACCAGTAACCTAATTAAAAACCAGTAACGGAAACCTAATTAAAAATATTGTCATTTAAACTTACTTAAAGGTCGAGGGGATGGGGAGATAGTGGGGATTCGTAGGTCATATTCTGTGTGTTCATAGCCTATATAAATAAATAAAATACTGTCTACTAATTCTTCTTCACTCATAAATGCATATGCCGATTATATTAAACTTGCCAATAGCTATCATCTTTTATTACAACCGATATTAATAAAGTGACTACTGTACTTAAGAAGTTATGTTTACAAATAAACTCTAGCAAGACTAAAATAATGATCTATAGCCTGGTAAGTGCACCAAGTTGCAATACCTTTTTTTAATTGATAATCGAAGATTGGAAATAGTTGACAGAGTTCAGGATTTAGATATACAGGTATACCTCGCCTTACGTCTGTAATTGGTTCCAGGAGAGGCGACGTAAGTCGAATTTACTTGTTTCCGAATCTACTTGTCACTAGGCTAAACCATAAATTACCATTCCCGGTTCTGTATTTTATTTATTAATGCATTTTTAATAATATATGGTTAATAAGGATCTATTTTAAGCTTACAAACAAATAAATGTTAGTTTTTAATATAGTACAGAAAAAAGTAATCTAAATTTACGAATGCATGTACTTTAAATACATTACATACTTGTAAATGTACAGTATATATTTTAATTAATATGATTTTATGTGCTTTAAACGCTTTTCTATTGATATTAAGACTTCAATATTTGTGGCGGACAGACGTAAAATCGAACAAAATGACTTAAACTTGATTTTTATTTTTCCATATACTTTTTTGACAAACGACGTATAATTGGGAACGACTTAACTCGAAACGACTTAAGTCGAGGTATACCTGTAATATTTGATTCAAAACTCTCTTTCAAACCGCATATAGACAATTTAATTAAACAGTTTTCTACTCGTAGAGGAATGCTTTGGCGAAATATTAGAATAATTTTTCAGTAAAAACACCCATTATATTTAGAAAACGAAGTAATCATTTAATGGAAAACGATAATTTTATCAAAATCGACCCATCAGATTTTGAGAACGAACGTAATTCTGTAAGACACGCAGAACGGACTTCTTTAACGCTCCGTCTTAATTATAATGTTTTATTAAATAGAAAAAAAAACAATTAAAACATACTTACTTTTAATATTTAAGTCCAATTGTAATACTCCGAAAAGACTCGCTAATGTTGAGATTGAAAACATCAAACAGCTATTCAAATTTTATTGATCATAAAAAATATACAGAAAATATATTCTTTTATAGCTATAAATGTGTATTACATGAATTGATAAAATCATCAAGTATGTTAATTATACGAAAAGTAAATAAATGTAATCTTAATAAAAATTATCTACATTTCCAGAATAATTAGTTGTTTCTTTAGATAAAAAGGTGTCTTTCGCCAAGACGTGATAATACATTTGTTAACCAATAAAGTTCATTTAAATATTCATATAATATTAATACAATAAAAATGAATGTTTTTGGAGAAAAGTAAAAAAACAAATATAGAAGAATTTGATATTAGGTAATAAATATTCGTTTTTTTTCCTTTGTATTTGAGATATTTATATTATTTTTCTTAATAAATAGTGCTTCAATTTTTAAATTTGACAATAACACAGTATATGTTATTTGTCAATTGGCCAACGACAAAAAGGGACAGTGCCCCGACTGCCCCAATGTATGGGCGCCCTTGCACTCAACTAACTATATCTAAGTTCAACTTTAACTTATTTTAATAGGTTTTAAGATATTACATTGAATGAATAAATATTAATTTTTATAACTAAAAGAAACTTATTGATCTTTTAATTTTGTTTTTATTAAATTAAGTGATGCATAAATTTTAAAAATTATAACTTTATGTTAAATTATAAACATAGTTTTTATAACAAAATTATTACTCTAAAATATTATGTTTAGAAACTCTTTATATATAAAAAAAGAATTCATACATTTTAGTTGATTAAAAAAGCATTGCGTGATAAAAATTTTATAATAAGATAAACTATACAAAATAAATATTTCATACATTAACAAGTTTATTGATAAACCGGAAGTATACTTAGTTTTAAATATAAAAATGATCGATTTTCGAGTTGTTTAATTCTCCTCAAATTCATAATTTATTTACTTGATAAGTTTATATTACAAATTACGTGAAATATTAAACTTCATTCTGTAGTTTAATAAATTACTCGCGAATTTTTTCAAAGATTACCATATAAATTACACAATATTGATATATACTCAGAAAAATCTTATAAAGTCAATACATGTGTGTATAGGTAACCTACATATAAAAAAAATTAAAACTAAAAATAAAAATAAATAAATAAATAAATATAACGTTTCTTATATAATTGTGTACATTAATATCAAGAGTGATGTTATAGTAAAAAGTTTAATAATAAATACGAGATTGATTTATAAATTTTTCAAGGCTCACGAAACTACTTCGTCAGCAGCTACACAGTTTATCGATGTTTAATGCTGGGTTACTATGCACGATTTCTGTACAAGTTTTATACCGTTAAATGGTGTAGAAAGTACACGTGCTTCTAATTAGATGTGAAATTAATTAAATATGAGAAGATCTGGATTGTTACTACTAGTCTCATTCTATTCTGCTGTTAGTAATATACCAAATGAAGTTGCCATTGGTAAGATCGTAAAATATAAGTTTGGTTTAATTTTCTGAACGAATTAACTTTAGCTGTTTTAATAACGAAACATATAAATAATGATATAGATAATCCGATAGAAAGTATTATAATAGCAGTCTACTTACTAATTTCGATTTATCCTGTTATAGATTTTCTTTCATATTTATACTATATTTACCTTTCAGGTGCTATTTTTCCGTCTTATCTTCCTGTATTAGAAGAAACATTTCGTTTAGCTATAAACAATATAAATTCAGATTCGAATTTATTACCCAATACGAAACTGATTCCGATTACAGAGAATGCTTCTACACAATTTGAAGTTATTAGAGCCGGTAAATTTATACTAGTTATATTAAAATTATTCTAGTTAAATTAAATACAGATACAATTTTTCAGCGTGCAACTTAGTGGATAAACGAGTGATATCGATAGTCGGACCTCTAACGTCTTTACATTCAAAAATTGCCCAAAATGTGTGTGGCCAATTGGGAATACCGCAAATTAGTATCTTGGCAACAGACCCAATGTTATCTTTAATACCGATTTTGAACCAATCGTCGTCTACACTTCTGAAAATGTCACCGCCGGATACCTTTCAGAATCACGCCTTAATACATATCTTGAAATATTATGGATGGGATGCTTTTGCCATTTTAACAGAAGATAACGAACCAGGCGAGTTTTTATTCTTGTTCTGTGCTTAATAATGCCGTAAACTTTATTTTTTATTCTTTATCCATAATTAATTGTTAACTGATTCATGAATAAAATTTAATTAATTATGTATTTATTTGTAGTTTTGGAATTAAAATTAATAGTTATATTTTATTGTTAAAGTAATTTATATTGCGTTATAATGTATAAATAAGTAAAATTTAATGTGTTTCAGAATAAAACTAACCTGTAATATTTGTACAGTTAGGCACATGTAGCAATAATTTTGTGATTTAAAATTTATGTAGTTATCTTAGATAGCCTCGTTTAACAATTCCTTTTACATTTTTAAATCATAAATATCATTTTATAAATATAAACGAAGAAATTCATCATAATTTTCATATTAAGATTTGAAAATTAAGAACACGTTTCTCAACAGTCAAAAATGATAATTTTTTTCGTTTTAGAGAAATAGTTAACTTACAACGAGCAATTATTACATGTGACTTCGTCACAATGCCAGTCTGCAATTTTTCTCAACAATGTTGTCAATTTTTAGTAGGTCTTGCCCCTGTACTGTACGTCATACTTTTTCTTGTAGTGCTAGTTATATATCTAACACCGTTTGGAGAAAAACTTTTGAATTAAAAAAACGTGACTTCCGGTACAAACCGGAAATTTGTACATAGTTAATTTGGATTTCCTTCTCTTAAGCTTTCCATATCTGTCTCGACTTTCATGTATCTAACTCCTTTCTCGAGATTAATAAAGTATAGACAGATAAACGGACGGACAGACGACCAGAAGACAGTGGAAATTTATTGGTCCACATATTTTTTTTGAAATTTTCTTAAAGTGCAAAACACAGGGTAATAATAATTAGATTTATCCACTTTTAATTAAATTGATATTGTAGACTATATATAAATTATTAAACATTTTTTGTTGTTTAAAATATTGAATAGAATCTATCNAATAAAACTAATCTGTATAGTTTTTCAATTATACCTGTATAATTTCTCAAATAAAATTTTTCCCCTTAAAAATTTATTTAAAGTAAAATGGGACTATAAAAGTTTACAACTAGAAAATTTAATATTTGCTAATGGAAAAACAAGACAACGTTTAAAGTAAATGCATATCTAAAGTAAAGTAATAATGATTGTTTCCTTGTTGCGTGTTGTCTCTACTTCAAACTTTCGAAAAGTTAAATCTGTAAGTTTTAGAACGTTTAGTTATTCAATTAGAAAACCCTGAACTTGTACCAGACATTCAGGTTAATATCAAAATATCCTCTGGGTGTTAGATTTAAAACCAACAGAGTAAATTGAATTTGAGATTTAAATAACTGTTAGCGAATATATTAAGAATAGTATAAACAGTCCATGACTGGAGTCGACTGGATGCAATCAATAAATTTCGAACCTATTTTTATAAAAGCGTGACATTATGTTTACATAAATACATATAAATTTTGATCTAACACCTGATCAATAAACAACAGGCCTAAAAGCACACATTTGGAACAGAATTCTGCCTGTCGTAGGCAACTTGGCTATGTATATTGATTAGAATTGCATTTTTACTGTTCATAGTAGTGCACTTGTACGATTATTATTTCATTTATATAAATTTATATATGTTTTATACAGTTAAATCATATGCTATATATTTATTTATTTTATACTAAATATTTTGCAGTTTAAGTTTTTGATAAGTAAAACTATTTTGCCAAGTAAAAAATCATGACAATTTAAATGATAGTGAAATTTCTTTCTTAATATTGTTTGAATTCAACTGAGTACTTGTAGTAAATTATACGTGGGTTATCATATCAATGAAAGTTAATTTAATTATAATAATTTAATGTTATAATTTTTAAAACACATAAATTGACTAATTAAAATTATTTATTAAGCTATTCATGCAACAATGGAATTGCAAAGACTAGCTACGAAATACGAAATTACGCTGAATTCTATTCAGCGATTTCCTTTGTCCGACTCAAAATCTTTCGATATAACACCACAATTAAATGCCATTAAGGTAAGCATTAAATTTGGTATTTATAAATTACAAAGCTTCAATATCTGGTATAGAATTGTTTATTATTATAAAAATGCAAGTGTGAATTAATCCAGTAGTTTTCAATCGGAAACCACGAAATATAGTGTTGAGCAGAGCCATAACAATTGTATTATTATAACTGTGAAAAGCCTAACAACACTCCATCTGTAAATAATAAGCGTATGGTGCCGCAAGAAATAAATTGTCAAGTTGAAGGTGCCAATATTAGAATAAAGTAAAAAAACACTGGATTAATATAATACAGTAAAACCTGTTCAAAACAAAACCTTGATAAAATGGAAATTTACCTAAATGGGAGAAATTATTAAACACAAAGCTATTTTCTACGATAAAATACTTTACTAAACGAAAAAATATTCGGTAACATACGAGTCCAGTTTACGCAGGTTTCATGTAATTGATTATATTCATTTTAAAACTCTTAGCATAAGTTAAAATTAATATCAAAATTTATCACAAGTGAATTTTTATAACACTTTTATTCTGATAAGGAAAAGGACGTCAGAATAATAATTCTTTACTGTTCAATAACGATAAGTAAAACTGTTATAAAGCAAGCTGAACGCATGAACATGTTTCGTTCTGGATGGACCTGGCTCGTCATGGATAGCATTACATCACACGTAAGTCTATATCTTTTAATTTTATAACTTACATAACATTGCAGAAAGACTTTAAGTCACTTATTATTTTATATTATTATATTAAATTTTAATAAAATAACTCTCCTAATTAACAATTAATCTTTGTTGGCAGGATTTGAAATACTTATCAGACGATGACGGATATGTACCATCTTCTTTAGTTGGATTCATAGGAACGGCATTTGTGGTTCCTGATACCATTTTGTATTTAAAATTAGTAAATCAATTTAAAAAGAATAATTTGGGAAATCATATACAGAATCAGGTAAATTAACCATTGACATTGTTTCACTATTTAAATGTCCATATTTATGAAATAATGAAAATTATTTTTCAGCAAGCTTTCACTCGTGTTTATGATGCAGTGTTAGCAATTGCCAATGGACTTCACAGAATTCTTTACGGAGAGAAAGTTTCTTTCGAACTTCCTACTTCCCAAAAAGGAAGTTGCGCAAATTCTATCGATAAGTGGAAGTGGGGTAAAAATTTGTTGGAAAGTATTCTCAATTTGAATAATGTTAATGGAAGTTTAGGACCTTTAAAGTTCACGAAATTTGGTTATCACCATCTCACCAATTTTGATATAAAAAACCTTCAAGTCAAAGGTTTCGTTAAAGTAAGCTACTTCTAATTTTCAAGTTTATTTCATATTCTTAACATGTAACTAATATTTTAATTGAAAATTTTAGGTAGGAAAATGGTTAGGAAACGAAAAAGACTTAAAGATTAATTCAGAAATTATATTTCCTGGCCAAACTACAATTCCTCCTACTAATTCTCATCAAAGTCTTTCCGGAAAAACTCTTAATATTGGAATAATTATAGTAAGAGGCAATGGATTATTATTATTATTATCATTATCATCATTTATTATCTTATTTTATAATCTAAATATATAAAATTGCTTGTCCTGACTGACTGACTGAATGACTCACTCACTGATTCATCATCGACCAGAGCAGACCGCTTAATCCAAAGAGGTGAAATTTGTTAGATAGTTAGGGTTCGTCATGGAAACGCTCACTAAGAAGGGATTTTTCGAAATTCCCCCGCGGGGGGGAGGGGGAGGACTAAGGCTTAATCGAAACAACGGCTTTTACTGCACTATTTTAGATGCGATTTTTTGTTTTTATCTGCGTTTTAGTAGGGTATGCCATGGCAATGCACACTAAGAAGGGATTTTTCAAAATTCCCCCGCGGGGGAGAGGGAGAGGATTTAGTCTTCATCGAGTACTTAGGTGTATTAAATTAATAACATTTCAGACATTGTTATAAATATTTTTATCTATTTCGATTTTAAAAATGTTCGAACCATTTTAAATTCGAATTTGTTATTGCATATTGGTTCGATTATAGAACGATTGTAAACGTTCCAGAAAATTGATCAAATTGAAAATAGTTAATATGATTCTCGGCAATTCTCATCATTCTCAGCAGTAAGGTGTTATATAACAATTACTATGGTTGTTGAAATACTGAATATAAATGAGATTTGCTTGCAAAATCCGCGCGAGCAAAGCCCCGAGTAACAGCTAGTAGATACATATATTCATTAACAGAGATTATTTAATTATTAGTTAATTTACGTACATTTTTCCAGGAAGTGCCCTTTATCATGAAAAACCCTTATTATCGAAATGGCGATCCTATAACTTCTAAGTACGAAGGATTACTTATAGATCTTCTTATAAAGTTACAAGAAATGCTTAACTTTAAATTTAAATTATACGAAATTGAGCAATATGGAAATGAAAATCCCGAAACAAAAGAATGGAACGGATTAGTTAGACAATTAATGGATAAGGTACAGATAAAAAATTGTTCTCTATTAATAAACTTCTAATATTAATATTCTATTAATATTAATTCCTGAATAAACTTCTGTCGTAGTTTATTCACGAATTAAGATTTATAAAATATTTCGTATGTGTAGAAAATAGATTTGGCCCTTGCTACCTTGACGATATCTTGGAAAAGACAAGAAGTCATCTCCTTTACAGCTCCTTACTACGATTTAGGTTTGGCTATATTAATGCCAAAATATAATGCTAAAACTACTGAAAATTATTTTGCATTTTTATCACCTTTTGAAACAACAGTGTGGCTTACTATTGCTGTGTCGGTGATTTTTACTTCTCTAGTGCTCGCTATATGTGTAAATTTAACACCAAGTAATTTTAACAACAGTAGAAAGGAGATAAGGAAAACAAATCAAAGCGTTAGAGATTCTTCTTGGATCACTTTTCCACAAGCACTTTGGTGGAGCTTCTCGTCGCTTGTAGCCCCGGTAGGTGACCAATTATTTGTTGTTAACGACTTTATTTGTATAATGAAAAATTTAATTAATTGATATATATTTAGGGAACAGAATTTGAACAAAAAAACAATCTTCCGGCAAGAATTGTAATGGTGACTTGGTGGTTAACTACAGTTATTCTTATTGCTGCATATACAGCAAAATTAGCAGCATTTATGACGGTCCAGAATATGAAACAAGGTAATAAAATTATTAATTACAGTAAATACTTTAAAACGAATTTTTTCATAAATACTCTGTTTTTAGAAATTAATTCTCTGGAAGATTTAGTGAAATTCGATACAATTCCATTCGGAACTCTAAAAGATTCTTATGTTGAGAACTTCTTCGCCAATAGTCACTACGAAATGCATAAAATAGCTTACAAAATGATGAGAAAGCAAAATACATTCAAAAACGAAACTGCTGTGGGCATAGAGAGAGTTAGAGCATCGTATTATTTGCCAGAAGGTAGTAGAAAATAACATTAATAATATACCAGAACAAAAAAATAATAGATAAGTTATTTAATTATATTAACTTATTCAAAAAATAACGTACTGTACATCTTGTTGTTGCAGTAAGTAAATAAGCTGTGTTTAATATTTCAGGTCACAAGAATCGTTTCGCTTTTATACATGATTCTCCAGTTGTAGATTACACTGCAATGCAAAGGCCGTGCAATGTCGAACGAATTGGAAGACTTTTCGGATTAGTAAATTAGTTATAACATTAATAATAACGAATGATGAACAGTAAAAGTGTAACATTAATGTTGTCTTGTGTTAAAATACACAAGACAGAGTTATTGTTACTCTTTTATTCTTATTATTACGAAAACATATTACAGTATTGATATGGATAAATGTTTTTAAAACAATTATTTCTATGAATATGTGCTGTATCTTCTGCTTATAATATTTTTATTTTAACAGCAAAATTACGGTATTGGTTTGCCGAAAGGTTCCCCATTCGAGAAACTATTTACATCATCTATTTTGAAGCTAAGAGAAGAAGGATATATGGATTTTTTGAATAAAAGATGGTTTATCAATAATTGTCCAGGTAATATGTAAAATTATCTCCAAACGGAGTGCTAGGTTACTAAAATTTAACGTTTTTAAATTTCAGATAATAGAGTAGGAAGCGGGGAACATCAAATGGATATTAAAAATTTAGCTGGCGTGTTTCTATGTTATTTGGGAGGACTCTTCGTTGCACTTCTGATCGTAACTATTCTGTGGATAAGAGAAATGACCAAGAGCGAGAAGAAAGTAGTTGTTTCACCTAATGTAAATATTATATATAATTTTTGTCCAGAAATTTCTGTAAATTATTCTATACAATAAGAAAATTCTGTTTTAACAGCCAAATGGTAGTTATATATCGTAAGAAGCCCTCTCTAGATGATTCATCTTTACTTCGCTGTTCGAAAACATCATCATCTAAATATATAAAATTGCTTGTCCTGACTGACTGACTGAATGACTCACTCACTGATTCATCATCGACCAGAGCAGACCGCTTAACGTAAAGAGGTGAAATTTGTTAGATAGTTAGGGTACGTCATGGAAACGCTCACTAAGAAGGGATTTTTCGAAATTCCCCCGCGGGGGGGAGANGAAATTGTTAATAATCTTTGAATTATTTACATTTTTTGTCGTACAGACATCTGTATTTTCTAACTTCTTCGATGAAGAATTCTAAATCTATTTGTTTCCTCGTCGTTTCGCTAGTAATGGCAGAAAGTGTAGCGACAATCAAACTACTGTACACGACTAATGCACGTGACTACACGTCACAAATGCTTGCGTTTTTATTGGCTGCAATACGACAGAAGCGCGGAACGAAAACGGAAAAGAAATAATTTTTAACTCTGCTTTCAGTCTTGTTTCTGTCCAAATGAACGTTACAAAACTGAAAGTTTCGTCAATTTGGCTTTTAGTTTTACGATTACGTCGCGGATTCCGGTAATGTGGAGTCCAGGCTTAAATGTGTTTTTTTATACAATTAAAAAATTGGGGAAGGGGTTTCAATTATTTTGTTAGCTTAAGGCCTAAAAAATATAAATTTGGCATTGTGTAGACTGAAATTTGCTAAAGTCAGTCAGTCATATTTAAAACTTACAAGAAGATTACACATGATGAAATATGTACATCTGAACGAAACTTTTGCAGTTTTTAGTTGGGACCTCCTGAGTATAGACTTAAATATTAGCTGTAGATGGCTCCGTTCAATAGTGTAATCTGTGTTAAAATTTCCTATCAAACTGTAAGTTAAGCAAACTATCGCTTAGAGTTTCGTGCTTTTAAATTTATTTGAGAGAAGGAGAAGCCTTTATAAATCATAGCTCAAGGCTCAGTAAGGCTAAATACGTGGCTCGTTATCCGATTATAAAACAAAATGTATTAAAATGTAACAACATAAATCATATCTATTAACTAATAATTAATTATATTATGATAATAGATCTATAAACTATTATGTATAGTGAACCGAATTGGCTATACATTTCAATAACAGCAAATATAAAAGCCCTAAGTTGTATCTTCTGAGCTCGAGGCCCTAAACTGTAACCTGTTAAGCTCATGTGCAAATCCGATCCTTTATTGTGGACACCAAAGTGATTACGAATACAGAAAAACTCAAAAATGTTTATTGTGAAATCCTTACTGTCCTTTTAAATTCTAATGTTATTGTTAATTGTCTACTTGGACTTTACTTATTAATAGGACTTAATACTGGTGTTTAAAGATTGACACAGCAATGAAAGTTAGTCAGGAAAGAACAAAATTTCTTTATTATATCACCTGTAGTAATAGTTTCTGTACTGTACACATATTACACGTGTTTCGGGCTAGCATGCCATCATCAGCAGTACTACTACCACACATGTAAATACATATTCCAATCCCGAGTATAAATGTATTTTTCTCGTTGTATAATTAATTAATGAGTTAAACATTTCAATCAAGGTTCAATTTTTCACAATTCAACTGTGTTATGTTAACGTAACACAGTTGAATTGTCAATCTTTAAACACCAGTATTAAGTCCTATTAATAAGTAAAGTCCAAGTAGACAATTAACAATAACATCAAAAATGTTTTAAACAGTTTGAAAACTACATCCAGACGTATCGAAGATTCGAAATCTTTAAATTAAATTTAATTAATCATAATTTGCATTGAGAAATTTCTCTTTAAAGACATTAATTTTTCTAATGAATCTCTTATTTCAATAATTATCAATGAAATATAAAAAATTTCTTACCTCCAAGGGTTGAGGCAAGGATCGATAATCGCCAGAATCAAAAAACATTTTCCAATAATTCTCGAAAAAAATTGCACTCTTTGTAATAAAAGAGCAAAACAATTAAAGGTCAATTGTTGAATTTCTTTGTTATGCGTTAAATAAAGAAAAAATAAAATTTTAATAATTAATGTTTGCTTTTTTAATTCTTGAAAATCTGGTGCGTATATAAATAAGGATTTAAGGGATGATGCCAGAGATATTAATGGTGTCATCCTACCTGTCTGGTAGAACCTGGACAAGACTATTTCACATCCTAGACAAAGAAAATTTAGGCACCCCCACACATTATATGTAAGTTATCGTACTTATCAGCGGTTCCTGTCATATATATATATATATAACCATATGTATGTATATAGGACACATATACATACATATATGCATGTATATAAGCCTATACATATGTATATGTAGGTTCTATATGTATATATACTATGGGCGAATTCTCTGGGTTTGCTTAGCATGCGCCTCATGTTTAAGAGAAAGTTTTGACTGTCAATATACTTTTTATATGGAAACAAATATGCCAATAATAATTTATTCTATCGTGTAAACTCTTTTATCATTTGTGTTTGGTTTTATTTACATTGATAGCTATCGGCTAGCCATTTTAAGTCAGTGCGATGTTTGCGGGAACTCGATCGCTTGCTGGTGTCATTCGTAGCATTTAACACGGACATATTGTATCGAAAAAAAAAGTTCTCTTGGTGCTTACAGGATTGAATGAGTCAAAAATAAAAATAAATTAAACATTTCCCGAATATTTTGTGTATTTAGTACAATACGTTAATTATTTACAGGATGGAAAGATTTTTCAACGTCAATCAGGAAGAAGACATCTTTGACGACTAAAAAATAAACTTTGATGCATAATTATTTTATTTCAAACAATTAAATTAACATCTCTTATTCCATCAAACATTTTATAATATAAAATGATAAATAGTCCAGTCTGAATAAAGAATATTTCAAAGAAAGATTTTCAAAATATGCCATTTGACGGCACTCTCACAAGAGAGTACAAACAAGTGTTTAATTGTCATCGTCGCAGTGAGAGTTAAAGGTCCACTATTAATAATAGTCAAATAGTCCATGATTGCCAGGAATTTTAGTAACATGTTAGCAAACAGTGCATGCTGGTAACTTCTCCCCTCTTGAGTTTAAAGCGAACAAAGTCCTCAACTATTTATCAGAAAAACGGAATTCAGATTCTATTTGGTCTCCTAAAGCAATATTTATATCCGATTTCATCTACTCCTCTTAAACTCTGCCTTTAGTAAAGTTAACCTTAGAATTAATGTACAAAAATCTGCAATAATGTATTTTTCGTTACTTAGGAATCCTTTCCTACCACTTATAAACTACCCTTTCCTACTTTCCTACTTTCCTACCCTTTTTATAAACACATACGCAAACATTGCAGTACGTCAACCATATAACAATCTGGGAATTATCTTTGACATTAAATTAACTTTTAAAAGCCATATAAACAAAACAGTAAAATTATTCTCGTAGATTTTTAAACGTAAAATAAATTATTTATCCATTTTACGAAGGACTGTAACTGATATAAAAACTGTCCTTACCAAACAGGAACGGGTGGCAACCTTACTTCATATATACCTTTTTTTAAAAATACCGGATATATTTTATAACAGTAAAAGATGCCGATGTTATTTTAATATGTTATTAAAAGTAAAGCTGATGATTACCAAGAAATTCTTAATTAGGCCTATATATGAATCTTGACTCTTATAATTATTTTTCAAGTGATCAAGTAGGTGAAATTTTAATTAATTAATAAATTGTCACAAAACATTAAGACAAATGTAGACCATCACAGATGCTATCTGAAAGGTTATCATTCTGTATGAACTTGCGCGTTTGATGATGGCAAAATTATTTATCTACTGGATGTATGTTAGGGAATACTAAACTAAAGCAAGTGTCGATATAGAAAACTGTGTATGAACTGGCAACAACCTGTGTAAGACCGCTCGAAACAAGAAAAGACCTGTTGTTTCGATATGCGCCAAGTTATGGACGTGTGAGCAAGTGCATGTATAGTATTAGATTAGAATAAAATTTAATTCTAAGTTAAAGGACTGCCTCAACATTGTTCTAACAATGTACAGTACATGAATAGCTGGTTACCCATTTTGTTCTTAAGTTTTCATCATGTGTAAATAAATGTAACTGGAACGGTTAAATATATAGACAGTCTCGGTGCATCATGTTTTCTATACATCGCATACAGTTTCAAACCGCTTATAAAGAACCCTCTGGCTGACGGGCAGATGGTCGAGCAGTCAAGATGGCAGCCTACCGCTCAGGGGGATCCGGAATCGAATAATCCCCAGGAATTTTTCGGGGGTGGTACGTCTAGATATGTCGCGCCACGTCCCTCACTACCCGGCCGCCCCATTGTGGGCCTAGCCGAACCCCTGGGCTTGCCAAAAGAGGTCTTCTTAGTATCTACAGGACGAAAAGAATAAAAACTCTCTGGCTAGTATAGCAGCTAACCACTGCACAATATCTACCTGAACTGGCTTTATATGGCATATCGCTAGTGAAAAACTAAATATAGCAGACCTAGACTAACAACTAGCAGTATCTTAATGGCTACCAAGACAAATGTCCTCGTGTGACAGAATTTAAAAACACGTTCTGGAGACTTGTGGATAATTTAACATTCAACCTTTTTTTCAATTTTTAGTAATCGTGCATATCATAATTATGAAATATAATTTATATTATTGATTTGTTATTATTCATTTTTTTCTAGACTCTATATAGAAAACATCCAGCAACGAGTTGCTTAACTTTCCCGGCAAGATTTAACACTACGTGTGTGGCGCTATCTTTTACGTTATTTTATTAAAAACTTTTTATATGTTTAATTATTAATTTTTAGGGTAGGGATGGATTTTATAAAAAATTGTAAACAGAGTTAATAACGAATAAAATCGTCATTAACTCTGACCTTATTAGAGATACACACGACCTCCATTATCTCCTTACCGTCTCGATCTTTAATCACCAAAATTTAATAGCATTAATTCCCCTAATAAGCAAATATCTCTGCAAAATTTCGGAAATTTTCGGGGCAAAAAGCACAGAAGTTATTTAGTTTCAAAGAGGGTAAACAAAATATGTCACACACACATACATATCCTTACATACAGAAAAAAAACCCTCGGTATTTTTTTTGCCATACTTTCCCTCTGTTATATATAACAACCGGAAAAGTAAAAAGCAGTAAAATTCCTCCTCGCTTCGTCCAATCTCCAATCTCCCCGAAATAGACAATGCATAAAAATAATAAATAATATGTATTCCTACATCTGTCTAATTCTGAATGACGATTCCGAAATAATAAACAAATCTTAGATCAGTTTCGAAATGCATCTTCACACTTAAAATATTTTAAGAAAACAGATTTTATTTATATGACATAAAAAAACAACTTTTTGATTTTCTCCCATCAAAATCGAATAAAGAACGAACAATTATTTATTGTCACATCGTCACAATTCCGGGCTACAATTTTTTAAAATTGCAATTCAACAATCTTCGGATTCCAAAACAAAACACATTTTTTTTTCTTCTTTCTTCGAATCGGTCGAAAGTCATTTTTGAATTCTCACAGAAAAAAAATTTCTTAATTTCACTGTTGCGTGATTCTCTGTGTTCGCTCGCCCACTTGAGTATTAAAAAATTTTGTGATGATTCAATCTCTTGCCAGGGCCAATCGTCACTCCCTTCTCTCAATCTACGGTTTAACCCTTTTCCCTCTGGTTTCGGTCTTCCCTAGGCCCTCGGCTGACCTTCGCTTTGTTCACTATTTCAAAAATTTCGAGACGATTCATCGATACTGCGTGTCACTTTTTCTGGTTTTTTTCCCTCTTCGTGACGGAAAAATGTACTGAAACGATTTTCGGCGAAGTATTTTGCATATAAATAGAGTAGTTATATCTTTTGAAATTCATTTGCGTGATTTAAAATAATAAATAANTATTTTTATATACAAGAAGGACAAATTAAAATGGTTAAACTGTCGTTTTCTTTAATATTGGCACAAGAACAACGTGCCCATTTATCACAGCGGCTATATTTATTATTATTTTCCGAATAAATAAATATAAAAGTTTGTACTTACTCGTATTTACTTTGCCAGACGATACTGTCACTTCGCGCATGCTCAGTTTCGCTATTTTGTAAGCAGACGATACTTTTCTCGTGGAAAAAAATTTTTATTTCGATTTTTATTTCATATTTTATTTCATGTTAAGATAGTATTTAAATTAAAAAAATGTTTTTACAAATAAAATAAAACGTAAAATCATAAATAATAAAGTAATACAGTTGGAGAAAGATGGGGTACCCCGTCTTGCCCCAACGTGCACTTTTCATACTGACTGCAAACACGGGTCAACTTTATTTCAAAACTAAACAATTTCAGTATTACATAATATCTTCATTTAAAAGGTAATGTAAAACTTCACAATGATGCTTACTTTGTAGAAACTTTGTAGCGGGCGTAAAATTAGATGAAGTATTGCCGAAACATGGAAAACTGTCTTACTTCCAAACAAAGAGAGCGATTCGGATGTTCTCTCGTCCCGTGATCCCTTTTGAGGTTGACATTTAGTTCCCCAAATAACAGCTAGATGAAAGCGCGTTACCCCATGGTCCCATCTTTCACCACCTTCCCCTATACAGTGGAATATCGCTTAACGAACACAATTCGTTCCAGAATCTTACTCGTAATGCGAAACACTCGTTAAGCGAAACAGTTTTTCTCATATAAATTAATGTAAAATACGATAATGCGTTCCACGCCGAAAAATACTCAAATATTCTATGTCTAATGTTTATTCAAAGAAAATTGTACAACAAACATTGTTAAGGAGCGTGAATCATTATCATCTTTTCTTCCAGCGCGGAATGAACCAACCTGAAATGCGAATTTGATTTGCAGGAAAAAAAAATCAGATAATTTGTCGGATAAACACACCAAACGATATGCCAAATTCTTGGGCTGTGTAAAGGCTTTAATTAAATATTAGAAATTAATTAATTTGACTAGAGGTGGGTAGTTATGCTTTCATCTCGTGTTAAATTTAATAATTATAAATAAATAATTTTTAATTTAGCTATTTCTGGAATTTAATTTGGATTGGTCATTAAATTTAATACCAGATGGAAGCATAACTACCCACCTCTAGTCAAATTAATTAATTTCTAATATTTAATTATAGCCTTTACGTAGCCCAAGAATTTGGAATATCGTTTGGCGTGTTTATTATATAACGGACTATGGTTGTCGATGTTTATACGTAATATGTGTAAACACAAATTTGGAAAAATGTGCGATCACAAGCGACGCTAAGATACTAGCTGAACGAGTGCTAAACACGAACTGATGGATCACGCTCACAATCCGGGATTTCCCCTCTTCTGTCTACTCGTTTTGCGAGTGATTTTCACAATTTAGTTTGCTCGTTATGCAAAGCACTCAATTAAGTGAGGTTAATTCAATTAGTTAATTCAAATGTTAAGTGAGGTTCAATTGTAATAAAATAATAATTAATAAATATTGCAGTCATACTTAAACGTAGAAAATATTTTCTATTTTAATGGATAGATGGCACCACGTCATAGATAAATACTGTAATTATACTACACCAACCAGTTCCTACGTATTAAAAAAATATAAGTACTGTATACACTCAGTGCCGGATTTACTATTAAGCTAAATACGCTAAAGCTTGGGACCTCTATATTTTTATATTATACTAGCTGCAAGGACCCGCTTCGCTGGGTTTTTAAAAAGTAACGATAGTGAAGATTAAGATAATTACATTATAGCCAATCTTATCCGTTTTCACAGAATGCAAGAATTAGGTCCCCCGTTTCTGATTAGAGATCTGGTCCCGATTCTATTTCTGAACGTCTCCTGTTCACGTCAAGTCAAACGAACTATTTTCAACGTTTCTGGAACGTTTACAATCGTTCTATAATCGAACCAATATTCGAATTTTATGTTCGAATTTAATTCGAACAAATTCGAACAAAACATTCGAAATAGAAAGCCACTTTCAANAAAATTTCGAGACGATTCATCGATACTGCGTGTCACTTTTTCTGGTTTTTTTCCCTCTTCGTGACGGAAAAATGTACTGAAACGATTTTCGGCGAAGTATTTTGCATATAAATAGAGTAGTTATATCTTTTGAAATTCATTTGCGTGATTTAAAATAATAAATAATAAATACCTAAATATAAAATTTAGAATTATAATAAAAGTAACAATTAAACAAAACTTTTTTAAAAAATTTGTTAAAAAATACAAAATTATTTTACATTTATTGCATTTTGGATAATGCAACATATTAATTATCGGAATTTGTTAAAAAACACTTTTATTTTAATTCATTAAATTAAAAAAGTGGAGAGATAAATGTTCAAATAATTAATTAAATAGTTAGTTAGTTAAATTTGAATTTAATAATTAAAGAATTTAACTAATTAATTAATTATTCGAACATTAATCACTCTACTTTTTTAATTAATTGTTAATTAAATGAATAAAATATGACAAAACATCAATATCAAAATTATATAAATGTCATTGTTTGCATTGTTATATTTGTCAAATGTCTGTTTTGAAAGAGAAAATTAAAATATTGTTTTTTAAATTAATTAATACAGTAAGACCTTACAAATTTCGGATTAAAATTCCGGTTAATTCGGAATTCAAATATTCGAAACGGTCAAAACAACTGAATCGAAAACGAAGCACTTTAGTCTTGTGTCTTCCTTCCTATACAGTTTGGTTTGATGCTTTAAAAGACAACACGAAACATGGGCGTTCTGCCAAAGGGAATGCCTCACAGTATCTATTTTCGAATTACGTGAATAACGACACGAACATGTTGAGAATATCACGTGGTACTAACTCTTCGTTCAAACCATTCACTGAACGAGTTAATAACACGTGACACTCCGAAATTAGGCATCTCTGCGGATTTTCTTTGGAAAACTGCTCGTATTCAGATGTACACGAAGAAACCCTGAAGTTTCCCCGAGGCTGTGGATGAGGTGCAAACACGCGCCCAGTATTCAGTAATTTGAGTTTCGTATGAAGGTTTTTATTCATGTAAAAGTGGTTGAAAACTCCAATAAACTAAATACTGATTTGTAACTTGTCAAAAAAATTGACTAGTGTCATTCATCCTCACGCAATACAATAGGCTCATTCAACTACAATATACTGTATTGAGAAAAGACATATTTTTATTAACCTAAAATACATCAGAAAATTAGTGAGTGTTTCCTATAATGCGAATAAGTTCTGGCGCTAATTAGTTTAACTTAGCGATTAAACTGTAATTACATTTAAAGCTTCTTGAAGTAAAAATATATATATAAGCTATATGATAAATTTGATATATTTTAACGAGAATTGTCATATAAATGATTATTGATATTAAAGTCAATAGTGAGTCGATTGTAAATATAATATTCATCACTTTCATTGATATTAGCAAAAGTAATTTCATCAAGAATATTTAAAACCATTTCTTTAATTATTAACACTGTAAATAAATATTCATATTTTTCAGAATTTATCAAAATTTAGATCGGGTGTAATCAACTATTTACATAGTAAAATTAATGTTTATCTACTTAATGTTAGCTTTAAGAACCAAGCTAAAAGCTACGTAATTCGATATTCTGTGAGATAAGAGTGCTGAAAACATGAAAACAAAACAATAAAGGCTTAATTTAATGGTAATGAAGCATGAATATTTAAAAGTGTATATCATAAGAATCTTCTAGAGAATATAGCATACTTTTATTTAAAATACGATAAAAAATTAATATAAATTTATTGAATGAAATATATTTAGAAAGTGTAATCAATCACTTAGAAATGACAGGGCCGAATTACTAAATATTAAAAATGTTAACTTTTGTTTAATTAAAAAACTTAGTAAATAATTTTGAAATTGGAAATCATTCAATTTTTTGCAGAATGACGTAAAGTTTCTTTCCTTTAAGTTCTATCACATCAAGTCTACTGCGCTTGATGTCTTTCTGATGTATTTATTGAAAATCTATATGAAAAAGCAATCTGACAATATAATAAATATTCTTCTATATATACTAATCCATAATGTATGTAGATTATTTTTACTTTACAGAATTCTATTAATTAAACAATAAAATATTAACTTAACTAAAATTCTCTACGTGTTAAGCTATATTCCAGAACAGGGGTATAATTATAAAATTTAATTTGTAATAATATATATAACTAGCAGGTAGGCCCGGCGTTGCTGGGCAAAAGTAACGATAACTAAGATTAAGATTATTAAGTTACAGTCAACCTTACCCGTTTTCACAGAATGCAAGAATTGAGTCCCCTTGTTTCCAGACTAATTAGAGAATTTTTAGATGGATCTAAAAATGTGTTCGATTTCCCGCAAAAAAGAAAAAAAAAACTGCATCTGCGTCTTGCACGTCGCTTTCTCTTAACAATTCCATTGTTACGTAACACTTCCATTGTTGACATTTCCATTGTTACTTAAAACTTTCATTGTTACTTAACATTTCCACTGTTGACATTTCCATTGTTACTTAAAACTTTCATTGTTACTTAACACTTCCACTGTTGACATTTCCATTGTTACTTAAAACTTTCATTGTTACTTAACACTTCCACTGTTGACATTTCCATTGTTACTTAAAACTTTCATTGTTACTTAACACTTCCACTGTTGACATTTCCATTGTTACTTAAAACTTTCATTGTTACTTAACACTTCCACTGTTGACATTTCCATTGTTACTTAAAACTTTCATTGTTACTTAACACTTCCACTGTTGACATTTCCATTATTACTTAAAACTTTCATTGTTACTTAACACTTCCATTGTTACTTAACACTTCCATTGTTGATGGAAGTGTTAAGCCTTAATCCTGTCTCTCTTCCCCCGGGGGGAAATTTCGAAAAATCCCTTCTTACTGCGCGTTCTCGTAACGTATCCTAACGGTGTACCAAATTTCAACTTTCAACTCCTAACCGTTTGGGCTCTGCGCTTATTATTATTATTATTATCATCAACCCATCTCGATTATATATTAGATTTACGATTTACTTATAGCATTTAATTCAATAATTGTTTTTGTTATTTAATTATTAAGAAAACAACTTGGTAATTAAGTAGGCGCATACATTTTTTAACTTTCCTTTCAATTAAATTAATGCACGAATGATAACATTTATGACATTAATATTATGTAGTATAAATATAGTTTACATACCAGCATAATTATATTTACTCTACGTTAAAAAAAAAATAGACGAAACAAACATTATAAAATATAATTCGTTCGCTTTAGTTGATTAAACAAAGCATTACGTGATAAAAATTTTATAATGGGATACTTACATAACATAATTTTTTTAATCCTTAACAATTCTATTGGTAAACCAAAAGTGTAAACAATTTCAAATATAAAAATTATCGATTTTAGACTTGTTAATTTGTTGTCGACTTTATACTTTATTTAGTTGATAAATTTATATTATAAGTTTATATAAACTTAAAATATTAAAGTTTATATAAACTTAAAATATTAAACTTCATTCTGTGGTTTGATAAATTTAATCGTAAATATATTTTTAAAAAATAACACGACATTGCTATATACGTAGAAAAATCATATAATTTCAATGCATGCAATAAACTAAAAACTAAAATAAAAATGAAGTTTATTGAATAACTGTGATAAGAGCGAATTTAAGAGCGAAATTATGATGAAGAAGAGAACAATAAACAGAAAATTGATTTATAAAGATAAATGTTTCAAGCCTCACGAAACTAGTTCGTCAGCAGCTACACAGTACATCGATGTTTAGTGCTGGGTTACTACGCACGATTTCTGTAGAAGTTTTATATCGTTAATTCTAATAGAACCTACGTGTGCTTTCATTAACATTTGTAATTAATTAACTATGAGAAGATCAGGATTATTAGTACTAATCTTATTCTGTTCTGCTGTTGGTAATGCACCAGTTGAAGTTGCTATCGGTAAGATTATGAAAGACATGTAATTAATTATATAATGTGATAGAAAGTATAATAATAATTTACTTATTTTCAACTTATTCTCTTATAGATTTCTTTTAACATAATTTAAATATTTACTGTTTATTTTCATTTCAGGTGCTATTTTTCCGTCTTCTCCTCCTGTATTAGAAGAAACATTTCGGCTAGCAATAAACAATATAAATTCAGATTCGAATTTATTACCCAATACGAAACTGATTCCGATTACAGAGAATGCTTCTACACAATTAGAACTTATTAGAGCCGGTAAATTTATACAAGTTATATTAAAATTAGTTTATTAATTAAATTAAATACTGATATAATTTTTCAGTGTGTAATTTAGTGGATCAACGAGTGATATCGATAGTCGTACCGCTGACATCTTTTGATTCCAAAATTGCCCAAACTGTGTGTGGCCAATTGGGAATACCGCAGATTAGTATCTTGGCCACAGACCCGATGTTATCTTTAATACCGATTTTGAACCAATCGTCGTCTACACTTTTGAAAATGTCACCGCCGGATACATTTCAGAATCACGCCTTAATACATATCTTGAAATATTATGGATGGGATGCTTTCGCCATTTTAACAGAAGATAATGAAGCAGGCGAGTTTTTGTTCTTGTTGTATACTTTAAATAATAATTTAAGTAATAACTGGTTAAATAACTTAATAAGTATAAAATAAGAAACGTCTTTAGACTAAAAAGTCTGTTTAGTAGTCCTAAATAAAAATTAATAAGACCTAAATATACTTAGGAACTAAAATGGGGTTTGGAACCGGAAATTAAATTAATTAGAAATTAATTTTAATAATAATAAATGAAAATAAATAAAAATCTATAATAATGTAAATTATTGTTCTTTTATTTATTCTAAGTTTAATTCGCCCACTGAATTTAATTCGCTGAATTAATGAAAATAGAGATGGGCGAATATCACTTCTCGAAGTCGAATATTAACCAGATCTCGAATACACCATAACCTATTTAGTTAATATCGTTATTTAATTGATGGTATTCTTGTCGAATGTGGTCTACGCATAATCCAGAAACGCACATTTTCGCCGAAATCGGTTATGAAAATTATCTTTTATCGGTCGATCGGATCCTCAAATCTCTCCTCCTATTAATAAGTTTTTGTAATAATTTCACTGGTGCGCAACGAAGAACAGAGAGACAGACGAACGGCAGTGGGAATGTATAGGTCTGCAATTAGAAAATATGTACAGTACACCATTTATTCATATTTGTTACCTACCGCCATCATTTATTCTAACTGAAGATGCACTATAAATCCAAAATGTACTGCATATTTCGGAGAAAAAGAGATATACAATCAACCTATTACCTGTGGGGTAATTGTCCTTTGAATACAACCACGTTATTATTGTAGGCTACGTATAAAGAAATTATTTATGTATATTTAATATTGAAGTTAAAATCAATAGTTTTATTTATTTTATTAAGAAAATAATTTATATTAGATTATCTATAAGTAAGTAACGCTAACGGGTTTTATTTTAAAACCCTTTAATACTTACTTCTGCCGAAAAACACTCACCTTGTCAGATGCCCTTCAAAAAATGCAGAAAACACACTTAAAAAACACCGAATTGTAGATTGAAAATTAACAAAAAATTCTAAAACAAGTGGGAACGTCTCTGCAAGTTAAAATTGGTAATCAATTGTTGGCCATGGTCTATTGTACACTTTTTTTTTTTTTAATCAAATATAAGATTATGGCAATTGTGCTTTATTTCGGGATTCGTAACGCTTCTCGTCGTTCCTTATCAATAAGAGAACCAGATTTTCAATAATAACATTATCAATTGAATCTTAGATTTAAAAGCAACAGAGTAAAGTGGATGTGCGATTTAAATGTTAATAACTATCATTGTACGAATAAGAATAGTATAAACGTGAACGTGAGTTACGTAAGTGGACACAATGAATTACGAATCTATATTTATAAAATGCGTGATATTATTCTTATGTAAATATAAATTTTGATCTAAAATTCGATCAATAGACAATGGTTCACAAACCTAAAAGCACGTATTGAACAGAATTCTGCCTGTTCTAGGCAATTGTTTAGAATTCCGTTTCAATTGTTTATAGCAATGCACTTACATGTTAATTGTTTTCGTTTTTTATTATACTTACTTAAATTTCTTATTGAATATTAGAGTTATTCAATCCCAGAGTAAAATCCATCCCTCATAAACCTTATATCTAAAGAGATTTTTGGATAACCAGAGTAAAGTTATTGATTTGTTCTGTAGTGATAACAATCAATAGCTCACTGCAAAGTCATATTTTAAAGAATGAGCCATCATTTTTCTTTTATAAAAACGTAACTTGCCGGATTTTAAGAGTTCTTTTTATGAATCGATTGTTCTATATTCTTGCAGTATAATTTGTTGCAGAGTCTATTTATTTATTATGAGATCTTTACAATGCTGGACTGTAATTTATAATTATCTTTTGATTTAATTTTAAAATCACGTTACTTCTAATCCAGACCCGTTCCGGTTCGTATATCCAGTGTTTAAGATTTACACATCCCGTTTTGATTTTCATTTAATTATTTTCTCAATAATAATGAAGGACGAACGGACGGACGAACAACAGTGGACATGTATAGATCTAAAATTTGAAAATTGCATCCAATATTCCTATATACTGTATAATTACAAACATATATATACAGTAGACCCCCCTATAACGCTTAGATACGTTCCACGCTAACCGAAAATTACGTTGTAGGAACGATTAAATACATGAGCCAATCGCAGCCCGATAGGTGGGAACTTTACGGACTAAGGCTGTTCNGATTTATAAGAAATTAAAATGGCACAACTTGCGATAGAATGTGTAATTGAACACGTGTGATTCTATTAAATTAATTTTGAATTAAATTAATTTATCAGATAATAAATAATATTCGCTTGGATATTGTCTTATATTCTTTTCAATGAGACAATAGATGCGTTGTATTAGAAAATTATTTTAATATTTAATTAATTAATATGTATTTAGGGAACAGAATTTGAACAAAAAAATAATCTTCCGGCAAGAATTGTAATGGTGACTTGGTGGCTAACTACGGTTATTCTTATTGCTGCATATACGGCAAAATTAGCAGCTTTTATGACAGTCCAAAATATGAAACAAGGTAATAAAATCATTTAAGTAAATACTTTAAAACAAATATCGCCATAAATACTTTATTTTGGGGCCGTCCATAAATTACGTAAGGGCGATTTCGGCCATTCTAGACCCCCACCCACCCCTGTGTAAGAAAAAGTAATATTTTCTTTTTATCCCCCCTCCCCTTCCTATCTTACGTAATATTTTGGCATGATTTTATAGAAAGATTTTAAATTAACCAAAAAAATGTTTTTAATGAAACCCTAAACACANAAGTAGTTCGGCTGCTCATCCACTATTGGTCCAGACTCTATCAATCTTCTCGCGAAACGACGTTATAGGAGGTACGTTATACGAAAGTTTCTACAATTTTTTCGCTACGTTATAGGAATTGTCGTTATAGGAACGTACGTTATAGGGGGGTCGACTGGTATAGTAAAATCTGAATTATAAGGCTACCCATGAAATTTCTCAGTAAAACTGTATCCATTCCTATACCATGTATATTAGTAGACATAGAGTCCTTTAACACGACTGCAGATCTGGGGCTTCTTTTCTGTACTGTACATAAGACATATTCTCTCTCTCTCTATGTGTTATATCAGGTCTTCCTGACGTCGGCGATCACCAGGCGCATGTTAATTGTTAATTAGTGTGGTGCCAAGGTGAGTCCCGGGAAAGTTAGTACCAGAGTGGTTCCCCGTTGCCTTCTCTGGATACATTGTATTACGCGAGGGTGAGAAATGCCTTCCGGGAGGTCTTTTTAAGAGTAACTGATCCCTACTCAGACGTTACACATTATTTACGTGGCCAGCCCGTCCTAGCGCGGCGCCAATCCACGACTGAACTCCCAATGTTCATGGACGGAACCATTTGGCCACTGGTGGGCCTAAGCGTGTAAACTGAAGTTCTGAATGACAAACTGACTTCTGATGTAGCTAGTCGGAATTCAATTTCTTGGAATAAACAAAAAATATATAAATTGCTGCTCTGGCTTCATTGTAATGAGTACAATACATCTATCTCTCTTTTTATGCTGTCCATTTTTATGTCGATGTTTTGTTTCCCATGCTACTATGTGTTTACTATATTTAGGTACAAATCATCATCATCATCATCAGCTTCAGCTTATTCTACCATTTCAAGTTATGGTGTAGCCTCCCTTACATAATCGACCGTCATTTGTGCCCATGTTTGCCTATCGTTTGCCACTCTCCTCCATATTGTGCCTGCTTGTCTCCTTATGTCATAGTCCCATCTTAAGTATGGACGTCCCTTGGGTCTTTTGATTCCCCGTGGATACCACATTGTGATTCTCGTGGACCATCTGTTATCAGTCCTCCTTGCCAGATGTCCTGCCCATTGCCATTTGAGAGAATTGAAGATAAAAAATAAAACGTAACAAAAACATGTCATTTTGTAATGCACATTATAAATTTAAACTTTATTTTATGAATTACAGTACACGAAATTAGTATATGTTTGCTTCGGATAATGCAGAACCTTAGTTATTTGGGCTGGGATAATCGGAATTCTACTGTATAAAGATTTAATTCCGTAAAAAGTTTTGATATATTTTTAAATACAATGCACAATTTTATTTATCAATAACTAAATGTGAATTGTTTAAACTTAGATGAACACATATAACAAATTATACATAATTTAATATGTCTTATAATTTTTAAAACATATAAATTGATTGATTAAATTTATATATTCAGCAATTCATGCGACAATGGAACTTCAAAGACTAGCTACGAAATACGAAATTACACTGCTTTCTATACAGAGATTTCCTTTGTCCGACTCAAAATCTCTCAATATAACATCACAATTGAACGACATAAAGGTAAAAATTAAATCAATGTATTTATAAAGATTAGAGTTTCAATAGCTTATATACACTTCTTTGTTATTATAGAAATGCAGGCGTGATAGATTAACCGAATAACATATTACAATAATAGCAATAGAATTAATTAATTATATTCATTTGAAAATTGCAGTACAAATTAAAATTTTTATCAAAATTTATCACAAGTGACTTTATATAACACTTTTATTCTGATAAGGAAAAGGACGTGAGAATAATAATTCTTTATTGTTCAATAACGATAAGTAAAACTGTTATAAATCAAGCTGATCGCATGAACATGTTTCGTTCTGGATGGATCTGGCTCGTTATGGATAGCATTACATCATTCGTAAGTCTAAATCTTTTTATTTTTGTAAATAACAATACGAAAATTCTTAAAATAACTTACTATTTTGTATTATTATATTAAAGTTTAACAAAAACTCTTAACTAAATAAAATTTGTTAACAGAGCTTTACATACTTATCAGACAATGACGGATATGTACCATCTTCTTTAGTCGGATTAATAGGAACGGCAATTGTGGTTCCCGACACTATTTTATATTTAAAATTACCGAATCAGTTAAAAGAGAAAAATTTGGGAAATCAATTAGAGAATGAGGAAAATTAACCATTGAAATTATTTTACTACTTAAATGTTTATATTTATGAATTAATAAATATCATTTTGCAGCAAGCTTTCACTCGTGTGTATGATGCAGTGTTAGCAATTGCCAACGGACTTCACAGAATTCTTTACGAAGAGAAAGTATCTTTCGAACTTCCTACTTTCCAAAAAGGAAGTTGTGCCGATTCTGTCAATGAGTGGAAGCGGGGTAGAAATTTGTTGGAAAGTATTCTCAATTTGAAAAATGTTAATGGGAGTTTAGGACCTTTAAAGTTCACAAAATTTGGTTACCATCATCTCACCAGTTTTGACATCGAAAATCTTCAAATGAGAGGTTTCGTTAAAGTAAGCAATTTACAATATTCAAGATTCTTTCGATAGTGTTAACATGTAACAAATATTTTCACTGGATATTTAGGTAGGAAAATGGTTAGAAAAAGAGAAAAGCTTGAAGATTAATTCAGAAATCATATTTCCTGGACAAACTACAATTCCTCCAAATGAATCTCATCATAGACTTTTCGGAAGAACACTTAATATTGGAATAATTTTAGTAAGAGACATAAACTTCTCATTATTATCATTATCGAGTATTATCTTATTTCACGGTAGATACATATATTAGTTAACAAATATCATTTAATTATTAGTTAATTTATACACATTTTTATAGGATGAGCCCTTTATAATGAAAAATCCTTATTATAAAGAAGGAGATCCAATGCATTCTAAATACGAAGGATTACTTATAGATCTTCTTTTAAAATTACAAGAAATACATGATTTCAAATTTGAATTACATGAAACTAAGGAATATGGAAATAAAAATGAGGAAACAAAAAAATGGAATGGAATAGTTAAACAATTAATGGATAAGGTATACGTAGATAATCATTATATTTTTGAATACTTCTATGCTATAGTTTAATCTTCTATAAAGATTTGTAAAACATTTCCTATATTTAGAAAATAGATTTGGCACTAGCTACCTTGACGATATCCTGGAAAAGGCAACAAGTTATCACCTTTACAGCTCCATACTACGATTTAGGTTTGGCTATATTAATGCCGAAATATAATGCAAAAACTAATCAAAATTATTTCGCATTTTTATCACCTTTCGAAACAACAGTGTGGCTTACCATTGCTGTGTCGGTGATTTTTACTTCCCTCGTGCTCGCAGTATGTGTAAATTTAACACCAAGTAATTTTGACAATAGAAAAAAGGAGATAGGGAAAGCAAATCAAAGCGTTGGCGATTCTTCTTCGTTCACTTTTCCTCCCTTGCCAGATGTCCTGCCCATTGCCATTTGAGAGAATTGAAGATAAAAAATAAAACGTAACAAAAACATGTCATTTTGTAATGCACATTATAAATTTAAACTTTATTTTATGAATTACAGTACACGAAATTAGTATATGTTTGCTTCGGATAATGCAGAACCTTAGTTATTTGGGCTGGGATAATCGGAATTCTACTGTATAAAGATTTAATTCCGTAAAAAGTTTTGATATATTTTTAAATACAATGCACAATTTTATTTATCAATAACTAAATGTGAATTGTTTAAACTTAGATGAACACATATAACAAATTATACATAATTTAATATGTCTTATAATTTTTAAAACATATAAATTGATTGATTAAATTTATATATTCAGCAATTCATGCGACAATGGAACTTCAAAGACTAGCTACGAAATACGAAATTACACTGCTTTCTATACAGAGATTTCCTTTGTCCGACTCAAAATCTCTCAATATAACATCACAAATTGAACGACATAAAGGTAAAAATTAAATCAATGTATTTATAAAGATTAGAGTTTCAATAGCTTATATACACTTCTTTGTTATTATAGAAATGCAGGCGTGATAGATTAACCGAATAACATATTACTATAATAGCTATAGAATTAATTAATTAGGGGAGACCGGGGCAAGATCGGCATGTTAAGCTTTACTTAAATTTGCAGTACAAATTAAAATTTTTATCAAAATTTATCACAAGTGACTTTATATAACACTTTTATTCTGATAAGGAAAAGGACGTGAGAATAATAATTCTTTATTGTTCAATAACGATAAGTAAAACTGTTATAAATCAAGCTGATCGCATGAACATGTTTCGTTCTGGATGGATCTGGCTCGTTATGGATAGCATTACATCATTCGTAAGTCTAAATCTTTTTATTTTTGTAAATAACAATACGAAAATTCTTAAAATAACTTACTATTTTGTATTATTATATTAAAGTTTAACAAAAACTCTTAACTAAATAAAATTTGTTAACAGAGCTTTACATACTTATCAGACAATGACGGATATGTACCATCTTCTTTAGTCGGATTAATAGGAACGGCAATTGTGGTTCCCGACACTATTTTATATTTAAAATTACCGAATCAGTTAAAAGAGAAAAATTTGGGAAATCAATTAGAGAATGAGGAAAATTAACCATTGAAATTATTTTACTACTTAAATGTTTATATTTATGAATTAATAAATATCATTTTGCAGCAAGCTTTCACTCGTGTGTATGATGCAGTGTTAGCAATTGCCAACGGACTTCACAGAATTCTTTACGAAGAGAAAGTATCTTTCGAACTTCCTACTTTCCAAAAAGGAAGTTGCGCAGATTCTGTCAATGAGTGGAAGTGGGGTAGAAATNAGCATGGTAATTTTAGAAGCTACCAAGCGATGTATAACCGGGCAGAAACTGCTCCTTGCTTTTGTGTACAGAAAACCTAGACACCGTCGACTATATGATCTATCATTGTCCAATTTACGATCAACATACACTTATTCTGAGATTAGAAATTTTTACGCTTGGTTTCGGGTGGCCACGTCCACTCGATAAGCTTGTTCAGAAACCACTATTTCATGCTTTTTACAATGATGTTAAAAAATATGAAAGAAAAGACTATTTATAATTTCTGGTTTTACATTTTAGTTTTCACTGAAAGCCGAATACTAATTTTATGCTTACTTTGTATTATGCATTTTGGTTTATGTATTCTTAGTGTTATACAACCCAAAGGAATGGTGCACTTATTCTAATAAAAAACAAGAGAGAGAAACCACCACACGGCCTTTCTCCCATGACAGAAAATGTGTAGAGCGTAAATCTGCTAGCGTTATTACTCTATCACGTCACACGAGACAACCAGCGTTCTTAATAGAAACCGCCAAATTGAAGCCAAATTCAAAACGCCACCACTCAACAAGATCAAAAAATAAAAATAAAAATATTACGTAAGACGAGATCTATTACCCCCTACCCCTGAGTAAGAAATAGTAAGAAATCCTTTACCCCCACCCACCCCAAAACACCTTACGTAATTTATGGATGGCCCCTTTTAGAAATTAATTCTCTGGAAGATTTAGTGAAGTTTAATATAATTCCATTTGGAACTCATGGAGATTCTCATACTGAAAACTTCTTTGCCAACAGTCACTACGAAATTCATAAAATAGCTTACAAGATGATGAAAAAGCAGAATACGTTTATAAATGATAGTTTCGTGGGCATAGAAAGAGTTAGAGCATCGTATTATTTGCAAGAAGGTAAAACATAAAAATATTAATTAAGAAATGACTCATGAGTTATCTAGTGACATAAACTTCAATAATAACGTACTTATTGTTGTTTTAAGAAAGTAATCAATGTGTGTTAAATATTTCAGGTCACAAGGATCGTTTCGCTTTTATATATGATTCTCCAATTTTAGATTACAGTGCTATGCAGAGGCCATGCAATGTCGAACGAGTTGGAAGACTTTTCGGATTAGTAAATTATTTCCAACATTAATAATGTTTAATAATTTAGCACAGGACGACATTAATGCTATCCTTTCATTGTTATTGTTACTATTGCCAAAACAATATATTATTGTATCGATAAGGACGAATGTCTATTAAAAATAATTTTAATACTTATATCAATTGTTTATGTAAATATGTACTATGATAATCTTTTTATTTAACAGCAAAATTATGGACTTGGTTTATCTAAAGGTTCTCCGTTTGAGAAACAATTCACATCATCTATCTTAAAGCTAAGAGAAGAAGGATATATGGATTTTTTGAATAAACGATGGTTTATCAATAATTGTGCCGGTAATATATAAAGTTATTTTAAAACAATGTGCTAATTAACAAAAATTTATTGTTTTTAAATTTCAGACAATAGAATAGGAAGCGAAGAACATCAAATGGATATAAAAAATTTAGCTGGAGTTTTTTTGTGTTACGTGGGAGGACTAATTGTGGCACTTTTGCTTGTAGCTGTCTTATGGATATGGGAAACGAACAAGAGGAAGAAAATAGTTGTTTCAACTAATGTAAATATTTTTTGTAATATTTTCTAGAAATATCTAAAAAATTATTCTATACAATTAAAACAATTCTTTTTAATCAGCCAGATCGTAGTAGCATATCGTAAGAAGACTGTTCTGGATGATTCTCCTTCACTTTGCTTTTCCTGAAGATCAACATTAAGTGAAAATATAATATATTTTCTCAATAAATTCAGAAGTGAAGATATAAAAATTGTAATTTTTCAAATAAGTATATTTTGATTCTTAAAAAAAAATTTGGGATGTATATTTACTTTCCCCGACCTGTTATATATAACAGAGGGAAAGTATGAAGATCGATCAAAAATGACTTTACATTTTTGGACTGGGACCTTGAAACATAGGAAATGCGAGAAAAAGTCGGGGGTTTTGTCTGTATGTATGGATGTTAGTGTTTGGAGAGCACTATTTTGCACACCATCTAAGCTTAACAACTTCTGTGCTTATTATCGAAAATTTCTAAAATTTTACAGGGAGGTTTATGTATTATGGGGATTGATACTCTTAACTGATGGTGGTTAAAGATTGGAGGGTGGGGAGATAAAGGGAATCGTGTGTCGTATTTCGAATAGGGCCAGGCTTAAATACGATTTTACTCGTTATTAACTTTTACAATTTTTTAGAAAATCCATTCCTACTCTGAAAATTAAGCATTTTGACATTTTATAATAATTAAAAAAATGAAAAGCTTTTTTGTAAAAATAAGCATAACAGATGGCACCACAAAGGCAATTTTAATAGTTGCCGGAAAAGTTAAGCAAGTCGTTTCTGAAATCTTTTTAATTAATAAACAATTGGTAATTTTTAAAATAAAAAA
This sequence comes from Centruroides sculpturatus, assembly GCF_000671375.1. Classification (NCBI taxonomy): domain Eukaryota; kingdom Metazoa; phylum Arthropoda; class Arachnida; order Scorpiones; family Buthidae; genus Centruroides; species Centruroides sculpturatus. Next base: position 12,625 of record NW_019387169.1, on the reverse strand, counting down.
TTAAATTCAATTAAATATAGAAATAAATGTATGCTCGAACAAAAGTTTATAATTCAGAAAAGACAAATACATATTTAAAAGAGTGCATATAAATGTAACGTCCAATTGAATATCCAATTTATTAGAGTAGTCTTTATGGGCGGAGTAGAATGGTTTTTTTTCTGAGGTTGTAAAAGGAAGACAGGAAGTGAAAACTTATTGTTTTTTCTAAATTATGAATAACTTTTTCACACATTTATTATCCTTGGCCATTTCAATAAAAATTTTTATTAAATTTTTTGTATATTTTATTGCTTTTTTTCCTGTATTAACACAACAGATAGTTTGCTATGCTCTTACCTGTTTGTAAATATATTACTGTTATTTCTTAACAATTCCATTGTTACGTGACATTTCCATTGTTGACACTTTCATTGTTACTTAACACTTCCATTGTTAAAACTTTCATAGTTGATACTTCCATTGTTCATACTTCCTCGGACAGATATGTGCTGACCAGTCGCTGTTATAAGACGAATACAATCATGTCCACTGAAGTAATCCCCAAGAAACTGTTTTGCTAGCCGAGAACTGATGACCGTGCGAGAAGCTCTAGTGTCCAATGTCAGCTACATGGTGTTCCGTTAATTTCGCCTTGGATAATCAGGCTATTCCTATCGTGGGCTTGGGAGATTGAGATTCCTGGGGCTCCCTCAAAACCAGCCAGCACCCGCCCCGCAGTCCTGGCGTTTACTCGTTTCCCTACTGCCACTGCAGCTGGGCGGTGGTATCAGCCGCCTCTACCTTCTGAAGTCCATCCTCCTTTTGGTCTCTCCCAAGGTGTCCTCGCTTTGGGCAATTCATCTGCAGGTGGCCCTTGCTCTACAGTAGTAACACTGGAGACCTGTCGTTACAATCTCCCTAACACAATGGGATCGATCATCGCGTCTTACTGCCTACGTCTCCAAAGCATGGGCCAAAGCGTCCTTCAAAGTTTCATGATGTCCCAACCTAACAGTGGCTCGAACTTCTAGATCGAGTATTTCATCTATGAACGCTTGTACGAGTAGTCCTTCATTCAATGCAGGTAAAGACTGATACGCTTTTCGGACCAGCTTTTCAACTTCCAGTGCCCAGCACTGTAGAGTCTCGGCACTACGTTGCGCACGGTCCTTAAGCTGCGCCCGATACACGTGCTCAAGATGTTTGTCCCCATATCTGGACTCCAATGCCTCCACCAGTTGGTCGTAAGTGATGTCCTTACCGAGGGCCTCTAATACAGTCAAGGCCTGATCGCGGAGTGCCAACGTGAGTGCTGTCATGGCTTTAGTCCATCCATTCATCCTCACCAAGGCTTCAAACTGAATTTTATAAGCCGACCATGAAGATGTCTCTTTGAAAGGTGGTACTTTAAATCCACGTACTACTGGCATAGATATAACGGGATTGGCATTACCAATCTCAGAGATGAGCTCGACCAAAGCTTTCTCAACATCTGTGATCTTCACTTCAACTTTGGCAATTCGATTCTCATGCCGTTGGACTTGTCTTCATGGTGCTCAACCTGCTCCTTGATTACCTTTAAATCTACCAATCGTGGCATGCAGTTCCTTCAGTTGACGTGCCTGCTCTTCTTCGCCTCGCTGGAGCTCTTCTTGGCCTACCCTAGAAAACCATTTAAATCATATTTTGTACAGGCTGGTAACCTCGTATTTTGGATTTTCCAATTCCAATGCCATCATACCGCTGGGTCAATAGAAACTCGGAACCGTGGTGAAAGGGGCTCGAAGTAATTCGAGCAAAAGTAGTCGTTGATCTTCTCCCGGAAGAAAGGATGGTCAACCACTACTAATTAATACTGGTCTACTATTAATTAATATTTGAAAAGTAATTCGTGTTAGACAGGTTGTGATGGCTCCGCATGTGATCGAGTTGCTAACCTTAATTAACGTCTGAAAGACTTCATATCGCTTGTTTAAATAAAAAAAATCTTGTAAAACTGTGAGAATAATTGCTTCTATGTTATACCTACGCAAAAAACACCTTATCTCACTTATAATTATTTATTAACCATAAAAACGTTTTCAACCTCGAACCGATTTTTCTATTTATTTTATTATTTTGTTATTTTAAATTGTATATATAATACTAAAATTTATTTTTTAGGTTCAAATAGCTCAATATTCCAAAGAATTTTGTATTTTAAATGTGTTCTTAAACGTTCTTTACAATAAAGAACAGTTATCAATATTCCATGATCTTTAAAAACCTGAAGATGGCCCGAGAACAGGCTGAAAACATTTGTTACGGTTAATAAATATTTCTCAGTGGGATAAGGTGTTTTTGCATAGGTTAAATTAAGAAACATCTAGCTGGATATTAATTCAGTATTTTATGCTATAACTAGCAGATTAAGCCCGGCGTTGTTCGGGCAAAAGTAACTATAGCGAAGATTAAGATTACAGTAGAGTGTCGTTTATCCGAATCAATTGGGGACTGGGGTTGTCGGATAACTAATTTTCGGATAACCGATTATGTACGAAAAAATATATTAATCTATCCCCTGTTGAAATTTTTCTCCGTTGCGTGTCGCTTGGCGTTGAATTTTCGTCGATGTTAAGCCCACGTCTCCCACGTCACCCATGCCTCGCGGTCCGAAGGGCCTCGTGCCTCGAAGGTTTATGCATTACTTAAAAGCCGAGAACGCGACGTAAAAATTCTACTCATCATAAAATGATAAATAGTTTGTCAAATTTTTATTCATAAAAATGCAGTTTCAACTGCTTTTTATTTTATAAAATCCGTCTTCTTGAGCCACCAGAAGGCCTTTTAAACAATAGGTAGTCTGTTAGCCTGGTCAGTAGTAGTCCAAATTCAATACGAACGTTTGTTTCTCGAAAATTTGATTACGATTTAAATACAGTATTTATTTTTAATATTACCGATATGTCTTCGAAAAGAAAACGTGTTGTATTATCATTAAAAGACAAATTAAAGTATTTGTTTCGATTATCCGGATTTTTCCTTATCCGGACTACCTTCATCCCCAATTAGTCCGGATAATCGAGGTTCTACTGTAT
>NW_019387169.1:0-7543 GCF_000671375.1 Centruroides sculpturatus | reverse complement strand
TAGATATTTCTAGATAAAACTTATATTATTTACATTAGGTAAAACAACTATTTTCTTCTTGCTGTTGATCTTCTCTTTTATCCACAGGATAGTTACGTACAAGAGAGCAACAAAAAGCCCTCCCAAATAACACAGAAACACTCCAGCTAAATTGTTAATATCCATTTGATGTTCTTCGCTTCCCACTCTGTTATCTGAAATTTTAAAAACGTTAAATTTTAGTAACCTTGCACACCATTTAGAGAGAATTTTATGTATTACCTGGACAATTATTGATAAACCATCTTTTATTTAAAAAATCTATATATCCTTCTTCTCTTAGCTTTAAAATAGATGATGTAAATGGCTTCTCAAATGGAGAACCTTTAGGCAAGCCAATATCGTAATTTTGCTGTTAAAATAAAATTATTATAAGTAGTAGGTATCGATACAGTACATATTCATAGAAATGATTGATATAAGTAATTGATTGTTTTAAAAACATTCATCCATATCGGTATTGTAATATGTTTTCGTAATAGTAACAAGAATAAAAGAGTAATATTAACGATGTGTTGTGTTACACAAGACAACGTTAATGTTATTCTTGTATTGTAGATCATTCATTAGTATTAATGTTATAAATAATTTACTAATCCAGAAAGTCTTCCAACTCGTTCGACATTGCACGGCCTCAGCATAGAAGCGTAATCCACAACTGGAGAATCATATATAAAAGCGAAACGATCTTTGTGACCTGAAATATTAAACACAGCTTATTTACTTATTCCAACAACAAGATGTACAGTACAGTACGTTATTTTTTGAATAAGTTAATATAATTAAATAACTTATCTATTATTTTTTTGTTCTGGTATATTATTAATGTTATTTTCTACTACCTTCTGGCAAATAATACGATGCTCTAACTCTCTCTATGCCCACAGCAGTGTCGTTTGTGAATGTATTTTGCTTTCTCATCATTTTGTAAGCTATTTTATGCATTTCGTAGTGACTGTTTACAAAGAAGTACTCAGCATAAGAATTACCCAGAGTTCCAAATGAAATTGTATTCAATTTCACTAAATCTTCAAAAGAATTAACTTCTAAAAAATAGAGTATTTATAAATAAATTCGTTTTAAAGTATTTACTTTAATAATTTTATTACCTTGTTTCATATTCTGGACTGTCATAAATGCTGCCAATTTTGCTGTATATGCAGCAATAAGAATAACCGTAGTTAACCACCAACTCACCATTACTATTCTTGCCGGAAGATTGTTTTTTTGTTTAAATTCTGTTCCCTAAATATATATCAATTAATTAAATTTTTCATTATACAAATAAAGTCGTTAACAACAAATAATTGGTCACCTACCGGGGCTACAAGCGACGATAAACTCCACCAAAGTGCTTGTGGAAAAGTGATCCAAGAAGAATCTCTAACGCTTTGATTTGTTTTCCTTATCTCCTTTCTACTGTTGTTAAAATTACTTGGTGTTAAATTTACACATATTGCAAGCACTAGAGAAGTAAAAATCACCGACACAGCAATGGTAAGCCACACTGTTGTTTCGAAAGGTGATAAAAATGCGAAATAATTTTGTTTAGTTTTTGCATTATATTTTGGCATTAATATAGCAAAACCTAAATCGTAGTAAGGAGCTGTAAAGGAGATGACTTCTTGTCTTTTCCAAGATATCGTCAAGGCAGCTAGGCCCAAATCTATTTTCTAAACATACGAAATATTTTATAAATCTTAATTCGTGAATAAACTACGACAAAAGTATTAATTAATAAAGAGAACAATAAAATTCCGTCTTTACCTTATCCATTAATTGTCTAACTAATCCGTTCCATTCTTTTGTTTCGGGATTTTCATTTCCATATTGCTCAATTTCGTATAATTTAAATTTAAAATCATGTATTTCTTGTAATTTTAAAAGAAGGTCTATAAGTAGTCCTTCGTATTTAGAATGTATAGGGTCTCCTTTTTTATAATAAGGGTTTTTCATGATAAAGGGCACTTCCTAGAAGAATGTACGTAAATTAAATAATAATTAAATATTCTCTGTTAATTAACATATGTATCTATTATAAAACAAGATAATAAATGATGATGATAATAATAATAATCCATTGTCTCTTACTATAATTATTCCAACATTAAGAGTTCTTCCATAAAGACTTTGATGAGAATTAGTAGGAGGAATTGTAGTTTGGCCAGGAAATATGATTTCTGAATTAATCTTAAAGTTTTTTTCGTTTCCTAACCATTTTCCTACCTAAAGTTTTCAATTAAAATATTAGTTACTTGTTAAGAATATGAAATAAACTTGAAAATTAGAAGTAGCTTACTTTAACGAAACCTTTGACTTGAAGGTTTTTTATATCAAAGCTGGTGAGATCATGATAACCAAATTTCGTGAACTTTAAAGGTCCTAAACTTCCATTAACATTCCTCAAATTGAGAATACTTTTCAACAAATATCTACCCCATTTCCACTTATTGACAGAATCTGTGCAACTTCCTTTTTGGAAAGTAGAAGGTTCGAAAGATATTTTCTCTTCGTAAAGAATTTTGTGAAGTCCGTTGGCAATTGCTAACACTGCATCATACACACGAGTGAAAGCTTGCTGCAAAATGATTTTCATTATTTCATATATATGGATATTTAAATAGTGAAACAATATCAATGGTTAATTTACCTGATTCTGTATATGATTTCCCAAATTATTCTTTTTTAATTGATTCACTAATTTTAAATACAAAATGGTATCAGGAACCGCAAATGCAGTTCCTATTAATCCAACTAAAGAAGATGGTATATATCCGTCATCATCTGATAAGTATTTCAAATCCTGCCAACAAAGATCAATTGTTAATTAGGAGAGTTATTTTATTAAAATTTAATATAATAATATAAAACAATAAGTGACTTGAAGTCTTTCTGCAATGTTATGTAAGTTACAAAATTAAAAGATATAGACTTACGTGTGATGTAATGCTATCCATGACGAGCCATGTCCATCCAGAACGAAACATGTTCATGCGATCAGCTTGGTTTATAACAGTTTTACTTATCGTTATATCACAATAAAGAATTATTATTCTGACATCCTTTTCCTTATCAGAATAAAAGTGTTATAAAAATTCACTTGTGATAAATTTTGATATAAATTTTTACTTATACTAAGAGTTTGGAAATGAATATAATTAATTACATGAAACCTGCGTAAACTGGACTAGTATATTACCGAATGTTTTTTTTCCGTTTAGCAAAGTATTTTAACACAAAAATTACTGTTTTTAATAAATTCTCCCGTTCAGTTTGATTTCCGTTTTATCAAAGTTTTGTTTTGAACGTTTTACTATATAATAGATTAATCGAGTGTTTTTCAATTTATCCTAATATTGGCACTTTCAACTTGACAACTTATTTCTTCAGGCATCATTTTCTTCTTATTTATAGATGGAGAGTTGTTAAGCTTTTCACACTTTTAGTAATAAAATTATGGTTTTGCTAAGCAGTATATTTCGAGGCTCCAGAGTGAAAGCAGTAGTTTTCACTCGGATTAATTCACTCTTGCATTTTTATAATAAACAAGCATATATCACATATTGAAGCTTTAAAATTTACAAATATCAGATTTACTGCTTACCTTAATGGCATTCAATTGTCGGGTAATATCGAGATATTTTGTGTCGGACAAAGGAAATCGCTGAACAGAAAGCAGTGTAATTTCGTGTTTCGTAGCTAGTCTTTGCAGTTCCATTGTTGCATGAATAGCTTAATAAATAAATTTAATTAGTCAATTTATACGTTTTAAAAATTATAACATATTAAATTAAGCACAGAACAAGAATAAAAACTTGCCTGGTTCATTATCTTCTGTTAAAATGACAAAAGCATCCCATCCATAATATTTCAAGATATGTATTAAGGCATTATTCTGAAAGGTATCCGGCGGTGACATTTTTAAAAGCGTAGACGACGATTGGTTCAAAATCGGTATTAAAGATAACATCGGGTCTGTGGCCAAGATACTAATCTGCGGTATTCCCAATTGGCCACACACACTTTGGACAATTTTTGAATGTAAAGACATTAGTGGTCCGACTATCGATATCACTCGCTGATCTACTAAATTACACGCTGAAAAATTATATCGGTATTTAATTTTAGTAATAAAGTAATTTTAATATAATTTATATAAATTTACCGGCTCTAATAACTTCTAATTGCGTAGAAGCATTCTGTGTAATCGGAATGAGTTTCGTATTGGGTAATAAATTCGAATCTGAATTTATATTGTTTATAACTAACCGAAATGTTTCTTGTAATATAGGAAGGTCAGACGGAAAAATAGCACCTGAAAGGTAAATACAGTATAAATATTTAAAGGAAATCTACAACAGGATAAATCGAAATTAGTAGATTGCTATTGTAATACTTTCTATTACGTTATCTAAGTCATTAATCGCTTTAGTTCCCACCAATTTTTAATATTAATGTAATTAAACATAAAAAAATACTTAAAACTGAAAAAAACGAAAGCAATGCGTTAACTTTGAAGAAAAACATTCAAACTTTATTTTCCATTGTCTCGCCTTTCTGTGAGATCTGACACCGATGAATCATTGTGTTTACAGCTGGATGACCGTGAGAACAGCTGGTGTTGGATTTTCCGAGACATTCTCATAGAAGTCTCGGGAGGCGAAGGGTTTATAGTAGGGTGAATACTAGATGGCTGTATAATTTTAAATACAGTGGTACCTCAGGTTACGAACGCCCCAGCATACGAAATTTTCAGGATACGACATGAAATTCGAACATATTTTTGCTCCACGATACGAACAAAAACTCACCATACGACGTTACATTAGTTCGCATTTTTCATTTGTTTTTCTTACTACAGTTATTTTTTTTAATGTATTACTTGGCTTTAATTTGAGTATGTTTTTCGCGTTGGAACGAATTATTTGGTTTTACATGTAATCGTATGGGAAAAGATGATCCACCTTACGACATTTTCATGATACGATCTCAGTTTCGGAACGGATTAATTTCGTATCCTGAGGTACCACTGTATTTTTTAAAAATTCAAATTTTTATTGCGATTTCCGACCCCCCGACTTAATTAAACGTATATATAATAAAATCTATTAATTAAAAAATTAAAAATCTATTGGATGTCGTTTTTGATAGCAGAAAGTAGCTTTAAATAACTTTACCGAAGGAAAATCCGTGCACTAGAACTTTAGAATGATAAATGAAATTTGATATCAAAATCCAATTAAAAAACAATTAATTGTTAATCATGCGTCACTAAAGGTAGATTAAAATCGCGATAAATTTTTTTCTCGCGGATAAAAATTTTTGAAAAAATTTGGAGACCTAGAAAACATTCAGAAATTGAAGAAAAAAAAATTTTGTTGTAGGGGCGAAAGGACCGAGTTTTCTGTAACGCTATGTAACCTAAACTAAAGAATATGTCAGAGGAACTAAAGGGGTTTACTTTCTCTGATATATTCTTGCATAAATAAAGACTGCTGTAATTTATATTTCAAGGCTTATCACACACAGAAGTCAAGTATTTGAAAACAATATAGGCCTATTACATTTTGGTATTTATAACGATTGCACAATATAAAATTTACAGTTATCACAAAAATATTACAAATTAACAAAACTCCATTTCGAAATATGGTTTGCCTCTTCATATAGATTATTATTATTAAACATAAAACCAATAACTTTTGAAAAAATTACAGCGGTACGTAGTAAGAAAATTAATTTGTTTTAAAACTACATTTGGTACATCTCCTTTTTCATTTGTTTTTAGCGGTGATACGATTAAGGCTTGTTTAGTTTATTTTTATATTCTGTATTTTAAATGTATTGTTCAAATCATAATGTCAAGTACAAAAATGGACTAAACAAGTTTAAATTGTATGAATACTAAAAACAAATGAATATACCAGATATAGTTTTACCAAAATGTAATATATTGTTTTCAAACACTTGCTTTCTGAAATATAACTTACAACGGTCTTCGTTTATGCAAGAATAAGTTAAATAATATTAATGTAAAAGTAAGAAGCAGACTCATTAAATTAATAGTAACATTGATTACATGTTTTGTTATTAAAACAACTAAAGTTAATGCATTCGAGTATATCCAAAACATAAAAATAAACTTATCTTTGATAATCTTACCAATAGCAACTTCATTTGGTATATTACCAACAGCAGAGTAGAATGAGACTATTAGTAACAATCCAAATCTTCTCATTTTTAATTAATTCCGCATCTAATTATAAGAACGTCTACGTTCTATTCCATTTAATGCTATAAAACTTGACTAAAAATCGTACATAGTAACCAAGTACTGATCATCGATTTATTGTTTACCTGCTGTCAACTTATTTTCGTTAGTCTTGGAAAATGTACTTTTTAAAAATCAATTTTGTGGTTATTGTTCACCTTTCACGATAATTTTGCTCTTGATAATAATATACAGTACATGGTCATACAAAAAAGTTCATATATTTTTTCTTTTTCTGTTTGCATCGCTCACGAATACACGGTTGTATTCAAATTATAAAATCTTTTATATCAACATCGTGTAATTCTTATGTTAATTTTTCCAAGAAATTTGCGATTAATTTATTAAAACACACAATGAAGTTTAATATTGCACATTATTATAAATAAATAACACAAACTTGACAAGTAAATAAATTTTTAAGATGACAAGAGTTAACTAAACAATTCGAAAATCGATCACGTTTATAATTGAAAGCATTTATACTTTCGGTTTATCAATAAACTTTTTAAACTCTAAAATATTAACTTTATTTAGTTTATTCCATTATAAAACTTTTATCACGCAACGCATTTGTATTAAACTAATAGTCATATGTCTTTTATAAACATTTTAATCATAATAATTTTTAAAATAGTGTATTCCTTTGTTAGGGTGTTATAAAAGATATCATTATTTAAATTTATACTTTATTTAGTTGAATAGAAAGAAACTTGGACAATCAATAAATCTCTGTTAGTTATTTTTAAATATTTTAAATAATCGTAAAATCGAGAGTGAGGCGATTACTCCTTGTGGATTCTCCGTTCTGTGGCAGATGTTGAACCCAGTTGAAGAAAGCGCAATGCTATCGTGAAACTTCAGGTGGGTGGAGTGCAGGATAGACTAAGTCCTGCCCTTCGACTATTGCTCGATTCCGGCACAGTTCCTACTTTTAAATCGTTCTCGGCGAAGTCATGCTCTGCCATTGGTCTGTTGGTAGTTTCGCCTGATTAGATGATTAGTCTGCGCTGCTTTCCAAGTTTTTTAAACTTGTAAGGAAGATAGCAATAATTATATTCTCGTTCACTTCTTGTTAATTCCTGACATTTAAAACATTAATGTGTATAACAAAATTTATAAAGTATTTATTACAAATCATACCAAGATATCTGAGAAGATTATTTTCATAATTCTCGTATAATGCCTGATATGGCATAAAAAATTTAAATACTGTTTTTTTTAGTTGAGAAT
>NW_019387168.1:1556-13875 GCF_000671375.1 Centruroides sculpturatus | reverse complement strand
TGTTGTCACTCCTCAAAATTCCTGTATAAAACTGCATAAATTTTAATATAAGTCAAACTTGATATCGGTCACCTCATCTTCACTTAAGTTACCAACAGGAGCATCCCATAGCGATACTTCTCCCCATTTACATGACCAACAGAACAGGAAAACCCTGCATTCCCAAACTTATTATACTGTCTAAAGTTCTTTAAATGGAATTGAACTTTATCAGTATGGTTTTGGAATAGTTTGCCAAGATCCCTCTGATAGACGGCAATGAAATAAAGTAAATTTTCATTTACACTTGAATTTACCTCCAGAATTTAGCAAGAAAGAAGACAGTTTTATACAAAATCCGGTTGTATTTTGTAAAAATATAACTATAATTCAGCGATGATCAGTCAACATTATTCACAACACTCGGTGAAAATATATCAGTGTCCCTGACAAAAGCCTATTTAATTCTCAAATGCTTACTCTGATGCTTGGACACATTTGCATATTTAGTTATGTCTATTTAATAAATTTATTTTTCAAATTCTCTTCTTAAAATGTGCTATTTAAACAAACCTTTACTACCATTTCATAAACATACTGCTTTCATCTATGGGTATTAAACAATTCTGTTTAGTTCTATACTTATAGTGACCATATTTTTTGGGGGAAAATAAAGGACATATCAAAGAAAATCAAAAAATACCTTATAAAATTCATAAGTTTATAACATTTATTACAAAAATAGTAGCATACAACAATGCATACATTAAAATTTTAAACAATCAGAATTATTACACATACACACATTGTAAAAATTTAAACAACATTAATTTTGATACTTTTCAGTAGAATTAATTTTTTTTTATAGCGCCGTTTCACGCTTTAAAGTCATAAAATTTCATACAGTTAATTTGAAAGTTGTGTTTGATGGAAATACATTCTTCTAATGTGCTTACTTTTAAATCAGTTTTTTCATTAGTCCACATATTATTCACCAATGAAAATATTTGTTCAACCAGGGCATTAGATCCAGGGAGACAAAGAAAATTCTACGATTTTACAAATGTTTTTGAAAACAATTTCTTTTGCTGTAAAATGTTCAAAAATCTCAATCCACCTTTGATGGCAAGGCTGGTTATTCTATCACCATTCGTCGATCTTTTCGTTTGTGACATATTTTTTTACACATGAAACTTCATCAAATAATTCACCGTCGAGTATATTTACGGACCAATGATTCGAAATAAAGATATAGCTTTCCTCTACTTTCGCCCACAAAGAGATTTCGCATAATGTGACCCATTCAAACACCTCTATTTCAATAAAAAACATGTCCCAATTATTTAGATAATCTATGCACATTTGATAAAATGTGTTCACAGCATCATTACATTTTTTGGCTTGTATATTTTCTGATTTTTCTAATGCTAAAACCGCTTTTCTAATAACAATAGGAAGAAACCCCTCATTTTTTCTTTCAACTAACTTCAGCTTTAATTAACAAGTGTATCATCCACCAACTAGAGAGTTAAAAAACTATCACAAAAATCTCCATAAGAGTATCCACCCCCTGGTACTGTCAGTGGGCCGTTTGGTTGGCGACGCACTGCACTACTGCGCTCTATGTAGCAATGCGACACTGGTCGTGATGGCGTATACAAAACTAACTTGTTCAATATATTATTAAAAGAATTTTTTTTAAACTTTGCGTCAACTTTACAAAATAAAGGACAAAATGCTTATTTTAGAAAATAAATAAAGTTAAAGGGCAGAGCAGTGAAATAAAGGATTGTCCTCTTAAATAAAGGATGTACAGCCACTGTATCTATACTGTACAGTACACTATTTGAATGAAGTAGACAACTTGTAAACAACTTGCATTCACTGAATTATTCAGCATTAATACATTACCTTGTATAAGTTTGAATTACTGTATATTGCAAAAGATATTATGTAATTGTAATTGTATATCATGTAAATTTAATATTATTATTTGTTTACTTTTATATTCTACATTAGTAACTCTAATATAATTAGTTTTGTTTGTCAATTTTGTCACCCTACACTTAAGTGGACATAAATTCTATACAAGGGGGCCACATAAATGAGATCTTACTGTATACTCTACACCCACACCATTTAAATACACATTCCTTCCATCTCACCATTGATTCATTTTCTCTCTTTGTAGTCTAATATCACAGAGTGAAATTAGATATTTTTTAATTGCTGAAAGTAACTTAATTTTTCAAATTTTAATATATTCAGTTGGTCTTTAAGTATAAATATCATGATTATTGCATTTTACTGTCATGATGATTAATTATAATGTTTTAAAATTCATTTACAGGTAGCGGAATTAAAAAAAGAATTGAAATTACGTGGTCTCACCGTGACTGGAAATAAAAATGATCTAGTAGAAAGATTACAGACGGCAATTGGTCTAACAAAAGGTATTTAAAAAATTTTTTTTGTTGATCCAAAAGTTTAAAATTCAGTTAATTTTACAAATTTGAATGTCAACGTTTTGAAGTTTGTATAACATGTGTGGTTTGATTATGTGCGATTAAATATAAATGTAGGATTGATATTCACATGAAGTAGGAATCATTTCTTGGAAGATTACTATAAAACTTCTGCACTGTATTATTAAGTACAGTAGAACCCCCTATAACACGGTAGATACATTCCGTGTTTTATGAAATTCATATTGTACGAGTCCTTAATACACGAGCCAATCACAGCCCGGCATGTATGCAGTTTACGAACTACGGCTGTTTGAAAGGTTTTCTTCCATAAAATTAATCGATTCTAGACTAATTTGACTCAACATTTCCAAAACACATATAATTTTTGGGGAATAATCCATATAAAGTATGCTATAAACAAAAAATTATAGGATTACTTAACAAGTGTGCATCGTTCAATGACGCCATTGCTTAAACTTGTTTTTGTCATGGAGAAGCGCATTGAACGGCGGGCACGTGTTTCCTAATAAATTATTTTTTGCGAAATATTTGCTGAACTTTGGAGACATCATTAATATAAATATAATTTTTATGGTCATTAAATAATAAATGGTTTTTAGTAGGTCCACTGCTCATTTAAATTCAACGGTTTGTGCAATATCCACTATTGGTCTATATTCGACCAATCCTGTCATGACACGACTCGGCAATGACATTTTACAGTATCATACGAGTCTCTTTTAGTATGTTTATACGAATACGATCACAATTTTTTTTGCCGTTATATACGAGTCCATATTATATGAACCCATTTTATAGGGGTCTACTGTACATTCATTTACGTTAAAAAATTCTTCTTTCTCCTTTATCTTATTTTGCTCTATGTCTTTGTAGATTTGAAATTGTGTTTCTTCTTTTTTCTTTTATTTCTTTAGCATGATGGAGTATGATTAATCAGACACCAGGCAGTTTTTCATTCATTCATTTAATTTCAGTTAATACGCGTTTCGGGCTTACAAAGCCCCCTCCTCAGTTAATTGTTTTTGAAAATGTACATTCAATTACTACATATAATTAAATCTTCAAAATTACTTATTTAATTTTTTAGATAACATACCGTCTATTTTGAATTTCATTGTAGCAAATTTTTGTAATGTTTAAACTTAATTTCTTAAGATGGGTGCATGCATGGTTGTTTATTTTTCTGTTACTTTTCATTATATTATTGTTAAATTACATCAACTTAAAACATAATATTCAATTTTGTGAATTAACATTTTCAAATGGCATGCCTTTTTATGCTTGTATAAGATAAATAAAAGTTTTAAAAAATTTTAATTACACAAACTATCAACAATCCTTTTTAATGCATTATTTTCAAAGACACTTGTAGTAAAAGAAAGTTTTCCACTCATGCATGCACTCTTACAGTACTTTGTCATCTTCATTACTTCATCTTACCATTTTACCTGATAGAAAATAATCCCTCATCAGTTAGTATTAACTAAAGGTAATGATATATTAAAAATTATACAAGGTAACAGTCAACTTAAAACTATGGCTAAAGCTATACAATATAAAAATGAAAATGCCGTTAAAACTGTATGAACAGTAAGCATTATCAGTGTAGACAGGTGCAATAGGTCTTCATAATGTTGCATGGTGGTGTGACGTACAGGGTGCCAATACGAAACAGTTATAAGTTAGACAATTATTGGTTTACAGTTATGAACTAAAGTTATACAGACAGATAATGTACAGTACATACCAAAAACAGTAAGATGAGTTGCAGGTGCCAGCTTACAACAAGGAGCTGGGAGCGGTAGTTAAGGGAGGTGTGTAACAGTCCACATCTGGTGCACAAGTGGTGACAACATATGATACAATTACAAGTTTCCAACAGGTTATATATATATCATAATTAATAAATAATAATTATGATATTTTTTAGTAGGTTTCTCTCCTTGTTTTTACAGTTCATTTTTAGTGAAATGTGACTAATTTAACTATATTTACAATAATCTTTTTTACACTACTTTTTGTTATAACAATTTTTACAGTTCTATAACACTTATAGCTAATACTTATTTGTTTTTATGCTATGGTTTTATCTTTATTTAATAACACATATAGCTAACTTGAATACATTGCAGGTTAATCGATCTTTTTTTACTTTACATTTTTATAATTTCTATAATTTTTAACAAAATTTTTTAAACCAATAAATAATTTTTCAATTTTACAATATTTTTAGACAGTTTTCATTTATTTTTATACTATTTCTTTTTTATTTTTCTTATTTTTCATTGGGCTGCAGTTCGAAAAAGTTGTAGATTTTAAATTTCCACTATCTATTTTCCTTAATCTCTGGAATGGAGTTAGTTGGATGGAAGCCGAGATCAGATATGGAAAGATTAGTGATAAGGGGCCCTGGTTAACTATAAACAAATTTCCAATGCCAATCATAAGTCACATTATTCCAATTCAAAAATTTCCCCTGAAAGGAGGTAGATAGATCAATGATCTCCAAACTCCTAAGACGAAGATAATCTAAGTTGTATCCCCTATAATATAATATATAATTGCACTAAACTTCCTGCTACCCTCAATTTGAATTTTTTTCGTGTATGATTGCAAGTGATCGTGAGCCTACTTCTTTGGGAGGATGACTGTAAGATTAGACAGACTGTGGACAGTACACACATACAGTATTTTGAAGGAAAACATGGCATACCCCCTACCCTACTTTGGAGACCACTGAGATAGATGACCAGCATGACTCTATTGCTAACAGGAAGAGTATGATGTACAGGGCAAGACACTACTAATTTGAGGAGGAGAGCATACATTTTAAATGAAATAAATTTAAAAAATATGATGAAAACGTACAGCCCGGCATTATGACAATGTCACAATAAAATAATTGCTCATTCTGATCTGTTTCTTATCCTCTATCTTCATCTTTCTTTCTCCTTTTCTCCTTCTACTATCCTGTTGCTCTTGTCTTTTTTCTTTTCTTTCTTCTCTTCCTATTTTTTTTTCTTTTCCTACTTATTTTTCTCCTCTTCTTCCACTCATTTCTTTCTATCTCCCAGATATATTCTAGAGATAAATTTCTATTTTTATTTTCGAAAACTCTTAGTGGCTAGCATCAAGAGAATGATGCTATAAATCTATATTAAGGTGCATTTGAATATTATATAAGCATAATGTTGAGTATTCTTGTTAAACTCTGGCATACTTATTCATTTAAAGTTACATTCTGTGTGCAAGTGTTCAGCAGCCACTTGTGTGAACTAACTAATAAGCAAAGCTAACAACCAGTTTAATTGTGTATATGTCTGGTATTATCTTACAGTATTTAATGACATTAAATAGCACAATCTATATGCACAAGTAAGAAGAGGAAACAAAACTAATTTGGTTGCTGCTCCCTTCTTGTGAGTATTTTAGAAAGTGTAGTAGCAGAAAATTTTATGAAATTCATTAAATTGATGGCCTTTTTTATAAATATTACCAGTATGCATTGACATTATTGCACAGATCTATACCAGACTTCTAATTATTTACTATAGGATTGCTGAATGGATCTTTTAAGTCATTTGTTTGACTCCAACTTCCTGCTGATTCTATTCTACATCCTGCGGTCTCCTGAACAGCACTTTAGTTTCTCTTTGATATCCTGTTCAGAAATTTGATTTATAGTTCTTCCTCTCCATCTAACAATTCAGTAGAGGAAAGAGTTATAAGATACGCTTAAGGATGAAAATGTTATCTTTTATATTATAGTTATAATATTCAGTAGATATTAAATTTGTTTTGAATATATTCCTGTTTTAAATATTTACATTCAATACTCTGTTTTAGATCAGTCAACTGTTGAAGATCGAATTAATTCAGACTGTTTAGAAGGTAATTTTTTATATTGATGACTTAAAATTAATTTTTTTAATTTGCACATTTTAAAATTACCTTGCATTTGATCACTTCTTGTTAATTTGTAAAATATCTTGATTTTGTTAGCATTGGAAAATCTAGAAGGTGGCGATGATGTTAATGAAGACGAAGTTCTTAGTGATGACGTTCTTTACGGCGAAGAACAGAAAGGTTCAGAACCTCCGGAAATTAACGAAGAAGAGATCTTATCTCCCATTACCACAACCGATAACATAATACCTGTAAAAAATACAGTAAAACTTCAGCGGAAGCCATTACCAATTGTACAAGACACACTTCAGAATTCTAATGCCGCAAAATTACAAAGAAAATTGCTACCAATATCGCAAGATTCCATTCAGAATTCTAGCGTGATTGTCGACAATTCTTCTGATCAATCGGACAAAGCCAAAGAAGATGCACAAAGTGAAAATCAAAATGGAGAATCTGTAGCTACCAAGAAAGTCATAGCAACATCAACAAAAAATCTGACACAAGAACAGGTAACATATCTATAATTACAACTCTAAAAACATAAGAGCAAATCTGTAAATTAATTTGGTACATGTATCCTGGATCATTATCAACGTCAATATGAATAGACCAGGATAAATAGCATGAGAAAAGTAGCCTTAAACAACACTTGCCATCTTAAGTTGACTGTATTTTATCCATGTTATTCTCATTATCACAGAATGCCACTGGATGACACATCCATGTGGTACATTGGAAAGTTCAGATGACTTGATGGAAATCGAGACAATGAATTTGATATTGAATGATGTCATTGTAAACGGTGATTTGATATTATTCAAAACTTAACTTTAACTGCAACAGCAATAAAAAATTAAATTTTAATTTAATTTGTGAACACGTTATTTCTATACCAGCTTGATGTCATTCTGGCTATCTTATATTGACTTTGCTGTGTATAGTTATAGTGAAAACCAGCTTTAAAAGTTATTTATTAATGAAATTATAATTGTTGCACAATGTTTAGAAATGGTGGTCCTTGTTCTTCTAAACTCTTTTTGACATGTGCACAAACTGCGTGCATTCATAACACATGGGTAAGCAGTTCCTCGTGTTTGCACTTTTACCATGTAAGCAAGGTCTTTCATCCATTCACAAATACAAAAATCTACGGTAAGGATGGGAAACCTTTTTGAGCCCACATGCCATATAGTTAGCATACTTAGCTTTAAAAATGTTTACGCTTGCCAAAGTTTTATACTTCAAATAATGATGTTTAAATAAATTAAACAAATATGCTGTAATTAGAATAAATGTAAAAAAGCTGATTGAAAAAGACAGATGATAAATCAAAATTGTATATTCTACGTGTGACAGTTTGCCACACTTGATGTAAGGGATTAGATGAGATATAAGCCAAGTTTACAATGATGTAAAGTTTCTCTCTGTTCTTGCATAATACATTACATCAGGCACAGTTGACCCTGGCAAACCTCAACCTAAAAATTTTACGGAGACTGTTTTATGAAAGAGAAATGTTGGGGTAGATAGAGATAGAGTGACACATCTCATTCACAATTGACAGATTATTTATTAATCCATTCAAATAAAGTGAAACATTTACAAAATACATTTTACAGAAATATATAACTTAAATAAACATTTAAGATTTAATGGACAGTTTTTATGTTTAGTTTTTCACAAAAATCTCTCGGAAGAAATATTTTTTATCAAAATTTTATACATTTAAATCAATTTATACTCAGTAAACTCTGATGTAACGAACAATTTAATTAACAAAATTTAATCAGTTTACTTTATAAAATCAAACTGCTGCAATTAATACAAAAATTCTATTAAAGACAGACTTAAACTTGATTTTTGTTGAATTTGACAGTTAAAAACAGTGGTTTGAGGTCAGTCAGTTTGAAAAATGATCTGTGCTATTTATATTGACATTCGTTTTAGCATGATTCGTTATTTTATGATGATTTTGGCTTATCATTTAAGTTTCTCCTAATTGAGTAAGATTGGTAATCGATTCTCAGTTTGTTTGTTTTCCAGTAGAGAATGTTATGTTTTGTACACTTTCATGTTAAAATTACTGATGATTTTGAAATTTAGTTAACAAATTAGTTTAAATAAATAAAGTTTGAAATTAGATAGAGAAACATGAAAATTTTTTGTTTAGAGTGTTTGCTTCTATTTAAATCATTACCCAATATTCTATTGAAGTAATAGATTTGTTTAACAAGTGATTTTGTTCATGTTAAATGAGGGACCACTATATTTTTTGTTTTAAGTTATTCACTTGTTTGCCCTCATTGCTGGGGCAATAAAGATATTGGCTGCTGCTCTGGGACTAGGGCAGACAAAGTATTCCAAGAATTTTTTATGGGACTGGCTATCTGTGAAAAATTTTTGGGATGCAACCAGCCCAAGACCTAATGTTGGGCCTGTGGCTTTCATCATCTGGCTGCCCCATTACGGATGTGGAAAAATAGCCCTCATAGTGCCCATTGGGTAGACAAATTCAAAAAAATTTATTTTTATTTAATTAAAAACAAAATTTTATAATTAAAAAATGAAATGTTTTTTTGTTTGTTTATAAATACTAATACTTTCTGTTTATAACTAAGTTTTTTAATATTACTTTATTTTTTATTACAGAGATTAGCTTTAAGAGCTAAAAAGTTTTCTAATAGTTCAGAAAAATTAAAGCTAAGAGCCGAAAGGTAAGTAAATGAAATTTATTTTGATATTTATTTACAATACATATTTTTTTTTTACAGTGAATAAAGTCTTGTTTTATTATGCAGACAATTTCTGACAGAAAACAGTCAGAAAGCAAAGATATTTTCAATAACCAAGTATCTATAAACTGCATTTCTACAAGCTAGATTATAATCATTGGGACTGAATAACTTGCATTAAAGCTAGGTGGTTAGGTTGTCACTTTGTAATAATAATAATAATAATAATTTAGTTAATTTTAGAATTAAATTCAATAATGGAATATTCTGGAAGAAAAACTCAGAGTAGGACTTTAACCTGTAACTTTTGTAAACTATACAGATGCATTATCCAGTTATGAAATCTGGACTTCTTTCTGATCTTCACTTCTAGAGCTATTAATTTGGAATACATTATCGTAGAAGTTAGTTAACATGGATTGTTTGGTTTACAATGATTATATTATAAATAAAAGGTAGTGCGGTGAATGATCATATGGCAATTCCTTCTTCTTTATGCATCTTTTTGGAACATTAAATATCTAGAAAGTTTATAATAACAGCAACTCATCATCCAATTTAATTAATTAATGCAAAATTATTATTGAACTATTTTTGTGGCTGTGTTAATGATTAGTTACCAGTTAATTTGACTAGAGGTTGACAAATATGCTGCCATCTTTATTGAAATTATTAAAATTAATACAAGATGACTGCATATTTACCTACCTCTAGTCAAATGGTAATTAGTCATTAACAAAGTCCAATAATTTGGCAGATTGTTTGGCTTTAATCTTGAAAGTTTCATAATATAGTGGTATGTTTACATATTGTTAGCAACTGAAATTTTATATGGTTTTGTTGCATCTGTGCATCTATCAATGTGGCAACCATCTTCACTTTCTACTGGCTATTGATATTCTGCTTTACTTTTTCCTTGTACTTTTTTGTTCCTTGCACTGTTCACATGTAGAAAAAAGAGTGGAAACAGGGTTAACAGGTAAGAGAAGGATCTGATTCATACGAATGTTAATATGCAAGCTTTTTCAAAATGAATCACACTATCTGTGAACATAAAGAACACATCAAAGTATAACATACAAAATTGTTGTTGTTGTCGAAACCGTGTTGTATTTATGTATTGTATACTGGCACAATGAAGTGACTTTTCTTCAACACTTGGCAAGTTTCAATCTTTATTCAGTTAGTATCTTCTTATTTTGATGTCAACTGCCATTTCAATTTCCAATAATTCTGTTGTTGTTGTCGAAACCGTGTTGTATTTATGTATTGTATACTGGCACAATGAAGTGACTTTTCTTCAACACTAGGCAAGTTTCAATCTTTATTCAGTTAGTATCTTCTTATTTTGATGTCAACTGCCGTTTCAATTTCCAATAATTCTGTTGTTGTTGTCGAAACCGTGTTGTATTTATGNCAATTTATTAAATGTTAAGAAATGAAAGTCAAACTTTTAATTCTGATCTGGAGTTTTAAACTAACTTTTTTTTATGTATTCTTACCTCAATTATAATAGATTAAATAATAATTGTTCTCGTTCTCATCTACTGTACATTTTTACTTAAGAAACGAGAATCAAACACATCCAGGATGCAGTCTGTTTTTTTTTCTTGTTACAAATTAAACCAGATGTGGCGAAGAGGCTCTGTCTGCATGTCATGAGGAATACAAAAATATACCATTGACACACATACACACAAAGTTTTTAATTTATTTGTTCGAACTTCGAAATATTTTTAAAAGCATTTATGATGGCAAATTTAATTTATCGGTCTAATCTGCAATGCAATGCAAGTGCATATGTTAAGAAAAGGTATTTGTTAATTATTCCAATATTTTTGGCCTAATTTATGAGATAGCTTTCCCCTTTGGATATTTCTGAATTCGCCACTATGACTGCACGTATGGTGCGATATTCGAGGTATTCGTAGTATTAGAATTTAATTTTTATAGTAAAATCCTAGCCTTATATAGGTAAATGTCTCTTCAATCCGAACAAAATTTCGGTAGACTTTCTCACAGCTCTACAGGTTAAAAATCTCCTTTATTGTTTTTCACATATGCATTTCGGGCAAGTTTAATTTTCCTGCCCCTCTTCAGTGCTACAAAACAAATTCATATTGAATTTACACAAAACAACTTTATAGTAGAAAATGCTTACAAGACATAAAAAGACACTTTATAATACCTTAAGATTTCCCACATGTTCTTTCATCTTTTTTACAGTACTTGTACTATCAATTTACAATGTTTTCAAATTTATAATTTTCTCTTAAGGGTGTTTTACATCGAAATCCGTACCATTATGCTACACAACTAATTACAAATTATAATTATTAGTAACATTTTAAATCACTTATTTATAACAAATTTTTTCCTTTAAAAAAATATTTACTAAAAAAAATACATACATGTTTTTCTTTAAAAGTGTCACAACAATAACAGAGTAGTATACGTTGTATAAACTTTAAAAAGGTTCAACATACAATAAAATTTTCACGACAATGTATAATCTTAGAAATATAAACTATTGACTTGTTGCGCCCCCTATCATGTTATACCATTGCTGGTCGATTTGCATGCCATTGGAAATGTTTATTAAATTATTACCACTGTATTTCATTATTTCTATATGTTCTTTGAATTTACGTTTATATATATTTTTCTCACAGTGTAGGATTTTAATATTATTTCTATCTATTTTGCAGTTACTATTTTTGATGTGGTTATACCAAGGTGAATTATCATGTTTTAACCGTATGGCAGCTTCATGTTCTTTTATCCGTAATTCCAAAGTTCGACCCGTTTCACCTATGTATTCTTTAGGATTTTGACAGTTGCAATTAATTTTGTAAACAGTTCCAGTTTTTTTCAATTTATCAGTATTGGTTTTGTATTTTCCTAATTTATTTGAGATTTTATTTGAAATTTTATTGGTCAAAGATGGGGCCAAAATTATATTGTCTTTTTTAAGGCATTTAGAGCTATTATTATAAATATCAGCTATGTAAGGGAAGGGTTTGTAATTTTTATCTTTCTTATTTTTTGTTATAAATCTATTATTGTAGTATTGTGTATGCCAGTTTTTTAAAAGGATTTTTGGATAACTATTAAGAATAAATTTATCATCTAATTCGTTTAATTCAGTTTTGCGTTTCTTTTTACTGGTAGTTCTAGTATATATCTTTTTTAATTCCATTATATATGTAT
>NW_019387168.1:0-1518 GCF_000671375.1 Centruroides sculpturatus | reverse complement strand
TTGGCCCCATCTTTGACCAATAAAATTACAAATAAAATCTCAAATAAATTAGGAAAATACAAAACCAATACTGATAAATTGAAAAAAACTGGAACTGTTTACAAAATTAATTGCAACTGTCAAAATCCTAAAGAATACATAGGTGAAACGGGTCGAACTTTGGAATTACGGATAAAAGAACATGAAGCTGCCATACGGTTAAAACATGATAATTCACCTTGGTATAACCACATCAAAAATAGTAACTGCAAAATAGATAGAAATAATATTAAAATCCTACACTGTGAGAAAAATATATATAAACGTAAATTCAAAGAACATATAGAAATAATGAAATACAGTGGTAATAATTTAATAAACATTTCCAATGGCATGCAAATCGACCAGCAATGGTATAACATGATAGGGGGCGCAACAAGTCAATAGTTTATATTTCTAAGATTATACATTGTCGTGTAAAAGAAAATTTTATTGTATGTTGAACCTTTTTAAAGTTTATACAACGTATACTACTCTGTTATTGTTGTGACACTTTTAAAGAAAAACATGTATGTATATTTTCTTTTTTAGTAAATATTTTTTTAAAGGAAAAAATTTGTTATAAATAAGTGATTTAAAATGTTACTAATAATTATAATTTGTAATTAGTTGTGTAGCATAATGGTACGGTTTTCGATGTAAAACACCCTTAAGAGGAAATTATAAATTTGAAAACATTGTAAATTGATAGTACAAGTACTGTAAAAAAGATGAAATAACATGTGGGAAATCTTAAGGTATTATAAAGTGTCTTTTTATGTCTTGTAAGCATTTTCTACTATAAAGTTGTTTTGTGTAAATTCAATATGAATTTGTTTTGTAGCACTGAAGAGGGGCAGGAAAATTAAACTTGCCCGAAATGCATATGTGAAAAACAATAAAGGAGATTTTTAACCTGTAGAGCTGTGAGAAAGTCTACCGAAATTTTGTTCGGATTGAAGAGACATTTACCTATATAATACGTAATACAGCTACCATTTGAAATTCAACAAAAAAAAAAAGTCCTAGCCCTTGAATCTTGAATACTTTTTATTAAAGTATTAGGCATTCTCTAGTTTTCATTTTTCAATAAGATTTTATTACAGATCTCGTAAATAAATTGTAACAGATTAAAATCTGCAGCAAATGCTGAAATCAAAATATTTGAAAAGATATGAAGAATTTATTTGAAACGTTCAATTTCTGCTGTCGTTTTAATAGAATTTAAATCCTCTTTACATTTCAAAGTCGAAAGTATTACATGACTGCACGGTTTTGTTCTTTTTGTCTGTGGTGTCAATTAATTTATATTCTATGTTAATTTGTTTTCGTATCTTTTATTTTCTGTGAATTAATTTGTTTACTTCCTATATCGAAAACTCAAAAGAACTTAACTTTCCATTCGGATTGTTCAATCGCTGTCAATCGCAATACTAAATTAAAATTTAGTTTTAATTCTCTGTGGTCATTTGGGTATAAAACTTTATTTGTTTTGTTTTT
>NW_019387167.1:7830-13951 GCF_000671375.1 Centruroides sculpturatus | reverse complement strand
AATAAATATTTGTAAAATTTAAAAAAAAAATGTAATTAATACTGTGGGGTGTTTGGACACCCCACTGAGAACTGTTGTTTTTCTCTTACTGGAATTTCTGCTGCATTGTAGTAATTTCTGAGCATGCTCTATACATAAAATCATGAAGCTACTGAAGAGGACACAAATATTTTTTGCGTAATCTATGAATAGTGCAACTTTTAAAACGTTGAGGGTGGCGAAACACCCTACTGCATTACCCCAGGTTAAAGAATAAATTTTATCAAGAGCTCTAGTAATCTTATCCAAGAGCATGAGTAATCTTAATCTGATCCAAGAGATGAATCTGTAGACAGAATGGGTAAAATTCATAATTAGTGGCAAGATTGAAAATTAGTAAAAAAAAATAAAAAGTTCTTAATGCACTTTTAGATGAGATAGATTTACATTACATGTCTTAACAATCTGAGATTTAACTATTTTATCAATATGACTTTTAAAAGTAAGTTTATCATCATAGATTATTCCCAGATCATTGAATAAGAATATTTAATAATTTATAACAGTACAGATAAGTGTTTCTCAAGTAAATGATATGAATAATAATGATCAATCTTTCAACAATACGGACATTTATGACTTTAAATGTGAATGTTTTAATTATTTAAGCTTTTAATATATTGGAAAATTGAAGAGGAATGTTTTATGAATTTTGGGGAAACATTGAAAATGCATTTTTCTAGAACTAGATGACTTGAATGTAGATTACATTGATATTTTTAACTAAGAAAACTTGTTTGTTTTTTAAATGGGAGATTCCTGCTTTGTTGAAAGATTTTTAATAAATTAAGTCAAGTTTAATTGAGAGAGTAATATTAATGTAACATAATTAATAGAAGCAGAGTCAATATAAACATCTTACTAAACCCAATACATTGCAATAATATACCTTCAACTGCCGTATATCATCGGGCTATAGTTTGGCAATAATAATTATAAATTACTAATAAATTTAACCCTAGAGGGAGGAATTAAGTGTCATCTTGTATTAAATTTAATAATTAAATATACCAGAAAAGGAAATCAGACCAGAGGTCTGGATAGTGTAACTGGCAACACATCTGCACAGTAAGCAGCGGGTTTGAGTCCCACTCCAGTCTGATTCTTTTCTTCTAGCTTAATCTAAAATTATTTAATTAAATTTATAATTATTAAATTTAATACACAATGGCTTATAAACTAAAAGCAACATAATGCTTTTAGTTTATTAGAAAACTATTTATATGAGAAGAAACCAATTTTGTGTTTTTACAAAATTAATAGCTAATGTTAAAATATAAGTAAGATTAGTACAAGCAGTGAGTGAAACTTCAAGATTCTAAGAATGTGTCCAGTCTAAAGAATATAAGTATCTGGCAGCTGATTTTTGGTTAAAGTGCAACTAGTTTGGGACTTTATAACAAGTCTTGTAGTTTTATAGTAATTGGGTCAATAGAAACATCCAAGCAAATAGCTGAATGATTAAGAGACAAATACATTAGTAAGGGAGTTTGACAACAGACAATTATTGTGAAAAGTGAAATTGAGGTAAGAATTGCTGCATGTAGGAGAAAAAATTCCTTGGGAAATATTAAAAAATACTAAATTTCATTGAGAAAAAAGGCTTCATCTAGTGATACTTTTGTTCAAAAAGTTAAATATAAGGTAAAGTTTTATGAATCTTTTATTAAAAATATTTAACAGTTTAGAATAGCCACATAATTGCAATCATCAAAAGTACAAAAATTCAAATCAACAGAAGTCCAAGAAACATTAGAAAGGTTAAAATCACCATATAATATAAATCTGCAGTTGTATATGGATTCAAGAATAAACATGATAACACTGAAGAATTTGAAATAGACTGATTCTTTTTGAGTAAAGAGCATAGATCATAATAATAGTCAATCTTAAATCTAGAATATTAATGACAAGGATTGAATCCCATTATTCAAAAATTTAATTACATAAAGAGATGGAGGTTAGATTAATAAAATTTTATCTCTCATATTGTAGAGTAAGTGAAATGAATTGGTAACCCATTTGATTAATAAAATTGGTAATATTGTATCACGAGAATCAGAAGTCATCCAACTTTCTAATATTATATATATGTGTAATATATATATATTAATAATGATATTTTTGATATATATATCAAAAATATCATTATTAATTATTAATACTTGGTTTAAAAAAAAAAAACTTATCTTTAATTGACCTAACATTCTGAAGAAAAATTTTTAATGAATATTATGTGCAGAATACACATTTTATAAAAAGTATAAATATAGAAATAATAAATAAAATATAATAATAACTGGGATGATGCTAAAAAAATCAATTTAACCTGAAAAAACAACAGAAAATTGTAAGATGACTTACAATTAATTAGCAACTTGCACCATCAAAATTTTTTGAGCAGAATTCAAACTCAACTTTGCTCACTGTGCAGTTGCCTTTCCAATTATGTTATCTGAATCTCTGTAGTGTGCACGAAAAGCAGAAGTTGCTTGTTCAAATTCTACTGCAGGATGATTTTTCTTTTAGAATTTTCTAACTTATTAAATTTAATTTGAAAATCAGTTCTAATTATCATAACATTAGATAGCAGTGTAACTTTTAGATCACATTTTGTTGTTTAATTAATTTATGTAATATAGCCAAAAAATAATCTAGCAATTCAGATTTCTACTGGTATTTTGTTTAATCATATGGTGTTTTTATATAAATTTATGAGAAAAAATAATTGGATTTAATTAACTCAGTAGTCTTATAAATTGAATAGCATAATGTTTTAAATTTAATTACTTTATAAATTTAATATTAATGTTAAACTTTTTTCTTACAGCTTCTGTAGTGGGTATCAGATTACATATAGCTGTAGCCAGTTGTTGTGTTGCTTCTAGTCTATACCTTCTTCTTATTAAATAAGATGTTGACTTTTTGTCCTATCTGTGCTAATATTTTGACAGTTGAAGAAGGTGGAAGAGGCTATCGATTTGCATGTAGTACATGTCCATACATCCATAACATCTCCAGACGAATTAGCACTCGAAAGTATCCAAAATTGAAAGAAGTAGATGATGTATTAGGTGGAGCTGCTGCATGGGATAATGTGGACTCTACTGAAGAACCGTGTCCAAAGTGTGAACATGCAAGAGCCTATTTCATGCAGCTACAGACACGATCAGCTGATGAACCAATGACCACATTTTATAAATGCTGTAATCCTCAATGTGGTCATCGCTGGAAAGATTAATTACTATGAAAATGAATTTGAGTTTGAACTTTGAAAATATTTCTCTTGATAATTTATACTTTAATTTCATGAAATGGTTAATAATAAGAAGTTAACTTCAGGTAATTATATTGATGCAAGTTATTACAATTTATATATTAATTCTGGAAATATATTATTAAATTGTATTTATCAATAAAATTAAGAGTTTGACTTCAATATGATGTGTTCTGTTTACTTTTCATATTTATTTTTTAAAAAAGACACTTATTACAGTAAAAAATTGTTCATCTGAAAAAGGATCATAATTTATCCTAATGAATTTATTAAGACATCATTTTGACACAATTATAACAATAAAGAATAAAATATAAATTTTTTGTTTGCAATATCTTAGAAATTATGAATTTTTATAACCTAATTTTTACTTAATAAAAAAAAAAACATTTTTTTGTGTAAAAGTTCATATATCTTCATGCTAAGTATTTTTGAAATATGCCTGTAATAGTATTTTTTATTGCTTTACCAATTTTCATTAATATTTTCTACAATGTAATTTTCAAATGAACAATATTTATTACTTAAATTTGCTGGGTTTTTTTTATTGTACTTTTAATATTTTTACAGCAAAATTACTTTCCTATGTACATACTATTTAAGTAATGATAATTTTTCTTTTAATTTACAAGACATTAAATTCTTTTAAAAACACTTGTGTTACAAAATTTTAAAAGGCTGCTTTGAATTATTATAATTCATTTAAATTTTAATTAACGTATGTTGTTAATGGCATATGCTTTGTAGTATCATAGACAGACATCTGAGCCCTTTGTTTTTTGTAAACATGATAACAGAAAAATATTGTAACAATTAGCCCGCTAACAAATGCAATTGAACCAATACATATTCCTGCTATGGCTCCGGGAGATAGATCACCTATAAAAGTGAATACATAATTTATTTGATTTTTCGAAGTTAAGAAAACAATAAAAACAAAATTTACCATATTTTGCTCCTGATGCTCTTCTTCCAAAATCAATTCTGTCTATTTGGCTTGTCACACACAAAATGCATTGTAATGTAACTGTAAATTATAAATGTAAGAATAATAATAATGAGTTTTCATGCAGTAATTTAAATTTTCAAATTTTAAATCAAATGTTTTTATAGTTGATTTAAAGCATAAAATATAAGAACTCAAAAAATAAGATGCAGGATAAAGACAACCTAAAAATTCAAAATATCACTTAAAACTACTATCATATTTTCATTGAATTGTAAATATTTCTGAAATTTCAATAATTATTCCATGACGTTTAAGGTTAATTAATTTCAACACTTGTTATACAACTATCCAAATTCATTCTTATTCACTTATTTAAAAATTAATTAGTATAAAATAAGAGAACACTTTATGAAAACTATTGCTGCTGCGAATTATTCCTACCTACATAAAACAATATTGAATGCAAAGAATAAGTTATTATTTGGGAAATTATTGAGACCTTTTTATCTTATTTTTTAGATTAAATTGATGGAACAAGGCAACACTAGAGTAAATAAAGTTGTACTGCCTGTAACATGAGAATTGAATTTTTTATAGTTTTTATTAAAAAAAATGCTTTTCTGAGAGAACCTCAATCATTTTTAGTGCAAAATAATTAAACTCTATTAATTAAAATGCATTTTTTTCGAAGATATTTTAAATATTACATTTGAAAATTTCTTAAACCGTAATGATTGAAAAATAGTCATGTAATTTTCGACCTATCGAACTTTCATAGCTCTAGTTTTCTGAAAATAAAATTGAAAAATTGCTAATTTGAAATTTTTCTCAATTTTCTGATTTCAAAATCTCTCGGAAGTTTCTTACATCATTTATACTTGATTTAGTTTTCTTCTAAGTAGAAAATATAATCAGTTTGTAACGCAAACACGGGAAAAGATAACTAATCTTTTAATTGATAAAAAAAAAGTTCTTGAAAAATAACTAATAAAGTAATAATTCTTAGACAAATTTGTATTCTGACTCATATTCATTCAGAAGTTGAATTTATTGCTAATTCAAACTGTTACCTCTAACATTTTCTATGTTCTATGAATTAGAAAACATGAACTAGAACAGCGGTTTTCAAAGTGTGCGCCGCGGCTTCTTCACGGGCGCCACGAAATATAAAATTTTCATAATTTTACTTCTACTTTCAATTCAGTGTTTGACATCTAGCACACCTGGTGCAAATTATTAACTCAGCAATACAGGTGGCACACAGAATCGCAAAATGTAAAAAGCCTCATATCATCGCAGAAAAACTCATTCTACCGGCTGCTGTAGATATGCTAAATACTATAAACGGTGCAGCTTTCAAAAGTGCCTTTGCCCAATAACACCATCAGTGGCAGAATACAGAACATAGCGAAGGACCTCCAATGTTCAATTAATTGAAAAAATGAAAGGAGTCTGGATTGCAGCTGGATAAGGACACACATAATAATAATGATGATGCTCACTTGATTTGCTATGTACAGTTTATAGATAATAATAACATTGTAGAAGACTTTCTCTTTTGTAAAAGTATCACTGCTGACAGCGGCGGCCTTATCCATTGCGTGGCTCTGGGCGGCAGATCTTTGCGAGGCCCTTGTCCTTTGTGCAAAGTATGTGAATTGAAATAGTAGGCACTTATTAATATTAATATATACTGTACTATAAATTAAATTTATTTTATTGTTATAACTAATAGCCAAGGATAAAATAAAAAGTTTTAAATATCAACTTTTTTCTACTTGGTTGTTGCGCGAGGCCCCTCCAAGAGCGAGGCCCCGGGCGATTGCCCTGCTCGCCACCCCCTAAGGCCGCCACTG
>NW_019387167.1:0-3280 GCF_000671375.1 Centruroides sculpturatus | reverse complement strand
AATTTATGTAATATAGCCAAAAAATAATCTAGCAATTCAGATTTCTACTGGTATTTTGTTTAATCATATGGTGTTTTTATATAAATTTATGAGAAAAAATAATTGGATTTAATTAACTCAGTAGTCTTATAAATTGAATAGCATAATGTTTTAAATTTAATTACTTTATAAATTTAATATTAATGTTAAACTTTTTTCTTACAGCTTCTGTAGTGGGTATCAGATTACATATAGCTGTAGCCAGTTGTTGTGTTGCTTCTAGTCTATACCTTCTTCTTATTAAATAAGATGTTGACTTTTTGTCCTATCTGTGCTAATATTTTGACAGTTGAAGAAGGTGGAAGAGGCTATCGATTTGCATGTAGTACATGTCCATACATCCATAACATCTCCAGACGAATTAGCACTCGAAAGTATCCAAAATTGAAAGAAGTAGATGATGTATTAGGTGGAGCTGCTGCATGGGATAATGTGGACTCTACTGAAGAACCGTGTCCAAAGTGTGAACATGCAAGAGCCTATTTCATGCAGCTACAGACACGATCAGCTGATGAACCAATGACCACATTTTATAAATGCTGTAATCCTCAATGTGGTCATCGCTGGAAAGATTAATTACTATGAAAATGAATTTGAGTTTGAACTTTGAAAATATTTCTCTTGATAATTTATACTTTAATTTCATGAAATGGTTAATAATAAGTTAACTTCAGGTAATTATATTGATGCAAGTTATTACAATTTATATATTAATTCTGGAAATATATTATTAAATTGTATTTATCAATAAAATTAAGAGTTTGACTTCAATATGATGTGTTCTGTTTACTTTTCATATTTATTTTTTAAAAAAGACACTTATTACAGTAAAAAATTGTTCATCTGAAAAAGGATCATAATTTATCCTAATGAATTTATTAAGACATCATTTTGACACAATTATAACAATAAAGAATAAAATATAAATTTTTTGTTTGCAATATCTTAGAAATTATGAATTTTTATAACCTAATTTTTACTTAATAAAAAAAAAAACATTTTTTTGTGTAAAAGTTCATATATCTTCATGCTAAGTATTTTTGAAATATGCCTGTAATAGTATTTTTTATTGCTTTACCAATTTTCATTAATATTTTCTACAATGTAATTTTCAAATGAACAATATTTATTACTTAAATTTGCTGGGTTTTTTTTATTGTACTTTTAATATTTTTACAGCAAAATTACTTTCCTATGTACATACTATTTAAGTAATGATAATTTTTCTTTTAATTTACAAGACATTAAATTCTTTTAAAAACACTTGTGTTACAAAATTTTAAAAGGCTGCTTTGATTTATTATAATTCATTTAAATTTTAATTAACGTATGTTGTTAATGGCATATGCTTTGTAGTATCATAGACAGACATCTGAGCCCTTTGTTTTTTGTAAACATGATAACAGAAAAATATTGTAACAATTAGCCCGCTAACAAATGCAATTGAACCAATACATATTCCTGCTATGGCTCCGGGAGATAGATCACCTATAAAAGTGAATACATAATTTATTTGATTTTTCGAAGTTAAGAAAACAATAAAAACAAAATTTACCATATTTTGCTCCTGATGCTCTTCTTCCAAAATCAATTCTGTCTATTTGGCTTGTCACACACAAAATGCATTGTAATGTAACTGTAAATTATAAATGTAAGAATAATAATAATGAGTTTTCATGCAGTAATTTAAATTTTCAAATTTTAAATCATGTTTTTATAGTTGATTTAAAGCATAAAATATAAGAACTCAAAAAATAAGATGCAGGATAAAGACAACCTAAAAATTCAAAATATCACTTAAAACTAGTATCATATTTTCATTGAATTATTGTAAATATTTCTGAAATTTCAATAATTATTCCATGACGTTTGTTTAAGGTTAATTAATTTCAACACTTGTTATACAACTATCCAAATTCATTCTTATTCACTTATTTAAAAATTAATTAGTATAAAATAAGAGAACACTTTATGAAACTATTGCTGCTGCAAATTATTCCTACCTACATAAAACAATATTGAATGCAAAGAATAAGTTATTATTTGGGAAATTATTGAGACCTTTTTATCTTATTTTTTAGATTAAATTGATGGAACAAGGCAACACTAGAGTAAATAAAGTTGTACTGCCTGTAACATGAGAATTGAATTTTATAGTTTTTATTTAAAAAATGCTTTTCTGAGAGAACCTCAATCATTTTTAGTGCAAAAATAATTAAACTCTATTAATTAAAATGCATTTTTTTCGAAGATATTTTAAATATTACATTTGAAAATTTCTTAAACCGTAATGATTGAAAAATAGTCATGTAATTTTCGACCTATCGAATTTTCATAGCTCTAGTTTTCTGAAAATAAAATTGAAAAATTGCTCATTTGAAATTTTTCTCTCAATTTTCTGATTTCAAAATCTCTTAGAAGTTTCTTACATCATTTATACTTTATATAGTTTTCTTCTAAGTAGAAAATATAATCAGTTTGTAACGCAAACACGGGAAAAGATCACTAATCTTTTAATTGATAAAAAAAAATTCTTGAAAAATAACTAATAAAGTAATAATTCTTAGACAAATTTGTATTCTGACTCATATTCATTCATAAGTTGAATTTATTGCTAATTCAAACTGTTACCTCTAACATTTTCTATGTTCTATGAATTAGAAAACATGAACTAGAACAGCGGTTTTCAAAGTGTGCGCCGCGACTTCTTCACGGGCGCCACGAAATATAAAATTTTCATAATTTTACTTCTACTTTCAATTCAGTGTGATAGGATGTGACACGTAGCATACCGGGTGCAAATCATTAACTCAGCAATAAAGGTGGCACACAGAATCGCAAAATGTAAAAAGCCTCATACCATCGCAGAAAAACTCATTCTACCAGCTGCTGTAGATATGCTAAATACTATAATCTGTGCAGCTTTCAAAAGTGCCTTTGCCCAATAACACCATCAGTCGCAGAATACAGAACATAGCGAAGGACCTCCAATGTTCAATTAATTGAAAAAATGAAAGGAGTCTGGATTGCAGCTGGATGAGGACACACATAATAATAATAATGATGCTCACTTGATTTGCTATGTACAGTT
Organism: Centruroides sculpturatus; assembly: GCF_000671375.1. Taxonomy (NCBI): domain Eukaryota; kingdom Metazoa; phylum Arthropoda; class Arachnida; order Scorpiones; family Buthidae; genus Centruroides; species Centruroides sculpturatus. The sequence continues at coordinate 150 of NW_019387167.1, read as the reverse complement.
TATAGATAATAATAACATTGTAGAAGACTTTCTCTTTTGTAAAAGTATCACTGCTGGCAGCGGCGGCCTTATCCATTGCGAGGCCCTGGGCGGCAGATCTTTGCGAGGCCCTTGTCCTTTGTGCAAAGTATGTGAATTGAAATAGTAGGC
>NW_019387166.1:3005-19758 GCF_000671375.1 Centruroides sculpturatus | reverse complement strand
TTGCCCCGGTCTCCCCTATATATATTTAGGAAAACTTTAAGTATATGGAAAAGGTTCCGTTTGTTGGGAAAAAATGAATTCGGAACGCCGAACAACGGGAAAAATTTAAGAAAATAAAATGGTGGTTGTCGAGTGTTAAGCGAGGCCTTAATAGCTTTGAACAATAAGTTTGTGTGCTAATTGGGTAGGGTTAGCTCGGGGTGTAATTTCTCGGGAAGTGCTTGGTTGGGTGTCGGGTTGCTGTTGACTTTCTCTCTCTCGCTGAGGGAGATGTGTTCTGGGTCGGTTTCTGTTGGGTGTGGTCGAGGTGGTGGTGGATGACGGTTTTTTCGCTGAATGTATCGACGAATGATATAATAAAAGAAGCATCCCACAACGACAGTACCAAGGCAACTTGTAATTACTGTCATTGCCATTGAGAAGTAGGATGGAGGTGTTGATTTAGTTGTCATCTGCAATAGGTGATTGATGTAATATGCGACGTCCGACAAGGATCGGTCTGCTAACTTAATATCGTAGTCGAAGTTTAATTATTCCTTTTCTTGGGGTTGTGGTTCTAGGAGACGTTTATGGAGTATTTGTAGTTCAGTTTGATTTAGAAGTTGTTCAATTTTAGGAACTACTAGATGTAGGGCGATTTCGAGTTGTAGGGTTGATTGTCTTTGAAAGAGTGAAGTGAGAATGATTCCTGGTAGGTACCCTGTACATGCATTTGGGAGATTAATCATCCTAGTATAAATCAATTTGTGAGTTGTAGATATATAAGGTGATTTCTGAGGTCTCGTTGGACATCTAATAATTAAGGTGAGAGGTTTAGGTGTAGAATAAACCTCTCACCTTAATTATTAAATTATTATAATAATAGAGCCTATCCTAATCCAGCTTTTAGGAGCAACGAATATCGGTCGTATAATCGTCGATCTGAGCTCCAGAGTAACCGACCTAACCAAAATCAGACACAGACTTTTCCTGATCGCCGAGAGAATCGTGATAACGATCGAGGCGCACGCCCACGAAACGATTCCCCACAGCGAAGTAACGACTTTAAAAGTAGCGAATTTAAAAAAAAAATTATGTTAAATGGGTATCCAAACAGAATAATTAGTACTTGGGAAAAGAGGTTGCATGATAAAAAATAGGAAAGGTTAAAAAAGGACCCTGACATAAAACATATTAGTTTTCCCTATATTAGAGGGTTATATGAAGAGATTGACAAAGAGATGAGAAAAATTAACGTAAATCTAGCGCCTAAATACGAGAAATTGCAATCTAGCTTAAAAGCGAAACAATTAACGAAAATAACTAGACAAGCAAAAGAAGAATCGCAAAATATAGTCTATCAAATTCCATGTACTTGCAGTAATACTAATATTTATATAGGTAAAAAAAAAGTAAATTAAATATAAGATTGAAAGAAGACATTGCAGACTTAAGATACCCAAAGCCATTAAACAGAGAATTTATGAACACGTGTTTTCATTTATTAACTTAAAAAACTTAAAGTAAGAAGAATAGAAACAAGATTAAAAGAATACATTGCCGACTTAAAGTATAAAAGAATTAATTCAGCTTTTTATGAACATTGCACAATGCATAATTGTAATATAGATATAAACAGTGTAAAAATTTTACACATAGAAAGTAATTGGTATGAAAGAAAATTTAAAGAAAGCTATAAAATAATTGAAACCTTAGAAAAATAATATCAATAAAAATGTAAGTACAAATATTCATAATAATTGGTTAGAATTATTATAATAATAAAATAAAAATAATAAATTAATAATTTAAGGGTGCCTAATATGCAAATATAATTGAACGGTTCGCGTCCTTATGCAAATGAGATTAGTCAGCGCTTTGTCGTATTGATGTGTGGAGTATGCTCTAAGTGATATATAACGTAAGGATTTTAATGTAACTTTTTAACAGTGAATAAGTAATTGTAATAAGATATACGCATATACTACAACTTACAAAATAACCAGAAAATGAACGGTNTAGCGAATTTAAAAAAAAAAATATGCTAAATGGGTATCCAAACAGAATAATTAGTACTTGGGAAAAGAGGTTGCATGATAAAAAATAGGAAAGATTAAAAAAGTACCCTGACATAAAACATATTAGTTTTCCCTATATTAGAGGGTTAAACAGAGAATTTATGAACACGTGTTTTCATTTATTAACTTAAAAAACTTAAAGTAAGAAGAATAGAAACAAGATTAAAAGAATACATTGCCGACTTAAAGTATAAAAGAATTAATTCAGCTTTTTATGAACATTGCACAATGCATAATTGTAATATAGATATAAACAGTGTAAAAATTTTACACATAGAAAGTAATTGGTATGAAAGAAAATTTAAAGAAAGCTATAAAATAATTGAAACCTTAGAAAAATAATATCAATAAAAATGTAAGTACAAATATTCATAATAATTGGTTAGAATTATTATAATAATAAAATAAAAATAATAAATTAATAATTTAAGGGTGCCTAATATGCAAATATAATTGAAAGGTTCGCGTCCTTATGCAAATGAGATTAGTCAGCGCTTTGTCGTATTGATGTGTGGAGTATGCTCTAAGTGATATACAACGTGAGGATTTTAATGTAACTTTTTAACAGTGAATAAGTAATTGTAATAAGATATACGCATATACTACAACTTACGAAATAACCAGAAAATGAACGGTTAATTAATTTCTGGGGTAAGGAAAATTTATATTTACGATTTGTTGCATGATAAATCGATGTCTAGATTTAGTTTTAAGAATTGTTCAGTGTAAGGATAGGGATTTAGATGTAGAAAAAATTTTAATTATAAGTGTTTTAATAATGAAATGTATCGTAATAATAATGCAATGTAAGAAAACAGAAGGAACTTCAAAACAGAGATAAAATTGCAGTAAAAGAATCGCCACAAGCAAGGTACAAAGACACGAACTCGGAGTCACTTTACTTCTGAGTTGTAGCCATTTTCTTATTTTTTACATCCGTAATTCTAGTCCTTAGCGCTAACGGTTAGACACAGTCACGAAAGAAAAGTTTACTTAAACATTTGTAATGTAGAAATAAACGTTTGATTACAATATTGGATATTGTATAGATTTAATATTTCCTGTATCAAAAATAAAAATTAAAATATCGGCCCGTAATTCTGTTGTATATTTACATTTCGTTCAGACTTAATCGAAGTAATTTATTTTTTATATTCTTAATCCTGTCCCTCTCCCCCATGGGGAGGAAATTCGAAAATCCCTTCTTAGTGTGCGTTTTCATGACGTACCCTATCTGTGTACCAAATTTCAACTTTCAACTCCTAACCGTTTGGGCTCTGCGCTGATTATTATTATCATTATTATTACTATTATCAACCCGTGTCGATTATATATTAGATTAATACAATACTCGTATTTTCTCGATTATAATGCACACTTTCTTTTTTCCCACTTAATTAATTCGACTCGGTTCTTTTCGTTCTCTCCTCAGTTACGTGTATTACGTCATTAATGTACAAGCGTCCTATCTCTCCATCACTTTGCTTTTGGTTTTCGTTAGTTTAAAATTTTAAAAACTTTTAATTTTAAAACTGTAAAAATTTAGATAAAATCTAATTTTTTATCTATTTTTATCAAACGATGAGATCAGCCGATTAATTGTATCCTGTACAATATTTTACACCCCCAAGGAAAATACTGTAGGTGTAGGGTAAAATCTATTTTGTTTCCCCACGGTTAAACTTCGCCGCTAATTGCTGTTGTGATAATTTTAATACCATCTTCTAACGACAGCACATTTCTTTTGTTTTTCGGACATTTTCCAACAAACTGAAATGAATTTCCTTTATTGCTAGACTAATTTATTAACACCTGCACCTAATTTCGAGGGTGGGAGGAGTGCCCGAGATGGGTTCGAACGAGAGTTTAGACTAATTTATTATATTAGGAGGGGAAACGTTGTTGAGATGGGTTCTTACAATAGTTTAGACTAGATACATTCGCGAAAGTCGTCGCTTATTACAGGTGTTGTATGTTGTTTCGGACCAAAAATCGATGCCCGCGGTCGCGTTACACGGGTGGTCGTTTAATACAGGTAACTTATACGAAGACTCTATGGATAAACTATTCCGTGCCAGAAATTTTTGCCCGTTTTGACAGGTGCCCGTCGAATGCAGGTGGTCGACTAAGCAGTTTTCACTTGTATATTTAACTTTTTAAAAGCTTTGATAATAAGAATTAGATGTCGTGTTATTCAACGTAATTTTTTGCATAAACTGAAACCGTTGTAATTTATATTTTAGAGCTTATCACACACAGCAATCGACTATACAATTATTTACAATTGTAATAAATTTTATAATTAGCAAAGTGTAATAAATTCTTTTAAAATACTCGTTTGCTGTGTTTGGTAAGCCCTGAACTATAAACGAAAATACGTCGAATAATAATAATGTAAAGGCAAGAAGCAGAGTTATTATTATTAGATGTGGTCATATTGCTTATTTAAAATTATCGGAAACGTTCAAATTCAATCAATTTATTTGAATAAAAATAAGCTTGAACTAGATAAAGGTTGAAGCTAAAGGCTTCGTTAGATCGTTACTTCCTATTGGATAATACAACCTCATGTGGTAACAAAGGAAACATTTTTAAAAAAGTTTGTAATAGAAGCGATACGATACGGCTATTTATTTTTTTGTTTTTTTAAGTTTATATTTTAAATTTAATAAAGTAACTTTAAAATACGCCATTTGCAAGCATATTTAAAACTGCTGTGAAGAATACGTCTATCGTAAAAGATGAACCTCACGTGGTCACTGCATAGTAACTATGAAGCCGAATGGAAATCCGTAAAACGTTTAATATTTGCGCAAAATATGTATCAGCTTATAGTCAACTCGTGATTATAAATATAAAAAATAATAAATTCGGAGAATAATTTAGTATTGATCTATAAATTTTATTTGTAGACGTTACATTTAGCTTAGATTATTTAGATCTGTACTATAGTTTTATACAATGTATACGGGTTATCTGAAAGTCATTTGATATTAGTGACGTTCACCTCTTCAATTTTAACCTCGTGTAGTTTTGACCTTGTTAACAGTTCGGGGTCATCGTTAAATCTATACGTTACGACGTCATAGAAAGGGTGTGTGTTAGGCTGTGAGCTATATGGAATATCTTAGAATAGTGTTGTATTTTTTTGATAATTATTCAAATCGATACCTTTTGCTACTTTAGAAAAGGTATTTTACTTGTACTTTTAGTAATTACTTTCTCGGCTGTTATATATATAACAGAGGTAAACTATGGCAAACGGGCAAGAATGAACCTTCCAAGATTTTTACTTTTTGAACTCGGGATTTTAAAACTTCGAGAAATACAAATAATTTTTTCACCATGTTTGAAGCTTAATAACTCGTGTCTGTTGTCGAAAGTTTTTGAAATTTTGCAGGGAGGTTTTTGCATTACGGGGATTAAAGCTAGCAAATTTTGATGGTTACAGGAAGTGAAGAAATAAATGGATATCGTGTCACATCTCGAGTAGGATCCAACTTAATGACGATTTTACTCGTTATTAGCATTTTCAATATTTTATAATACCTAGCTTACTCTCAAAATTAAGTTATCTGCCATTTTATAATAAGTCAAGACATGTAAATGTTTCATTCTTAAAGCCGAATTATAATTACGATAAATTTCAATATCTTGTTGGATTGTCTTTTCTTTCCAGTACAGCGTTCAATCTGTTTGGCAGAGATTTTCTATTAATACATTTTCTGCAGTGTTCATAAATTTTCTGATGAATTAGATTTAGGATTAGAGTCTGTCTGTGACTCAATCATTTTTTCGCAAGTGTAAAGCAGCCACTTTATAAGATTGTGGATCATTATCATGATTAAATTGGAAGATATTCGAGATCCGTATTTTTTCAGCGGAAGTTTTTACAATCTCTTTTGAAATATATCCATATTCTCCATACATATTTTGTTATTAAACATACGCCTTCCATCCCCATAGACTACCATTTATACCCAAACCATAATACTTCCTTTTCCATGTTTAAGGAAAAGCTTGTGTCAATAGTTACTGTATTCACAGTTCGACGAACAGAGCCAAAAATGTTAAAATAGTCGACTGAAAATATTACAAGCTTGAACGAGTCATAATCGTTTTTTCTCTATTCCATATTATAGGTAGTTAGTCAATGTACGATACGTCTGCAATAACAATTCCAATTTAGAGTTATTTTTACATACCGTTTGCATTCTGAATAGCTATTTTTCGTGTAGACATCCTTTTAAAAGAATTTTTATAAAATTCACAAACTACAGATCATAAAAATTTATTAGTATTTTAGTAAATGTGTACACAGTTTATCTATAAATATCCTGTAATTTAAAAGTAGAATTTATATAAATTTTAAATGATTTAGCCTAGAGAATAGAAATTTTATGACTATATATTCACTGCATATGAATTTTTCTGATTTAATTAATTAAAATCGTTTTATTTTTTTATTTAGCTAATCTTGATCATGAAAATACAAAAACTAACTGAACTTCGTTCTTCTCGTTTTTAATCTTGCAAGAATGAAATCTACGATTTACACTTAAGAAATTATATTTTACATATTTCAACGTTATCAGTTCCTCTTATCGAGAAGTTATGAGGAAAGTATACTTTAAACGAGCCTTTAAAAACTACAATATTTTTAAAATCTGAATATAACGTATTAAACAATTAATCATTCCTATTATTAAATGAAAAAGAATATCGATAATACATTCTAATATTAAATTTATTATTAATTATCATTAATATTAAGTGATGTAAAATTAAATTTAATGCAATTTATTTCATGTATGTTGTTATTACTTTCAGTTGTTCTTTGGATGAAACAAAGTTTCGAAGAGAATATTTTTCAAGTTTATAGAAAAACATTGAATGTTAGATACACTGCTTTACTTACAACGGTGCCCTTCGTTTAAAAAGAAGATGAAGGTGTACTGCAAGGATAGAAAAAGAAAATTCATGAAGACATAAATACACTTGAAAAATGTTTTATAGAAATTGTTTACTTTAATATGTCAACTCTGATTAGCTGTTGTTGAAATAACTAATAACATAATATATTTATACACGAACATTATTATCTGTAAAATTATTTTCGTGTGTGTTTTGATATAGAAATTTTCTTTTAAATATGAAATTGATTATTGAATTAAATATTATTATTTATTTACTTATTGTTTTTATTTAAGTAACTTTTTTATTATATCGATAAAATATTATTTATAAAATTTTTTTTTAATTACAGACAAAAAGAACGAACAAAAATTTTCATGTAAACATTGTACCAAGAATTTCAAAAGTAAACAACGTTTGCAAACGCATGAAAGAATCCATACAGGAGAAAAGCCTTACACTTGTGATGAGTGTAAACAGAAGTTTACACAAAAGTCAGACTTAATTAAACACCTTCGGATCCACACTGGAGAAAAGCCTTACACTTGTGATGAGTGTAAACAGAAGTTTACACAAAAGTCAACCTTGATCACACACCTCCGAAAACACACTGGAGAAAAGCCTTACTGTTGTGACGAGTGTAAACAAAAGTTCACAACTAAACAAAATATGGAAAATCATAAAAGAATTCACAGAGCAAAAAGCTTTACTGTTGTGACGTGTGTAAACAGAAGTTTACACAAACGGTAAACTTAATTAGACATTTTTGGATCCACAATAGACAAAAGTAACATTGACCGTTAATTATGACCAGCGAAATTCGTTTGAAACCATGATCCAAAAATACATCAGAATATTCACACTTTGAAATTTTGAAGGAATATTATTTTTAATTTCTATTGATGTAGAATGATCGAAAGACGTAAGCAAAACTAATTATAAATTAAAAATATGCTTTTCTAATTTCTAAAAAGTTTCAACTGAAAACCATCGCAATATTCATATTCAAATGTAGTTCATTTCGAATTTTATAATTATATTTAAAAAAGTAACACCTCTCGATCTCGATATTTTTAAACAAAATTTAATATTTTCTGAAATTTTGAAACTGCAATTTTTTGTTTGAACATACAAAACAGTTTATGTAGAAGTTTGTTTAAAACAGATTACGTTATTTGTGAATTACATTATCATAACTTCATATCAATACCCGAATTGTTAATATATAATTAAAATGTCCTTATGTAAATTTTTTTGAATAAAAAGTCGTTTCATCGATACTTTCATGAATTACTTATAGTTGAAGTTAATTAATTCGATCACTAATTAGGAAAGTGTATATTTTGCTCTAATTCATAATACAGGAAATCCTCGTGTATTGAAACTTTATACGCACGTTCAAAATTACAGATAAATGCTGTCGTATTTTAGTAAATTTTTTTTATAATTCGGTTTTTTACATCTGATACGAAAACATTTTGTGCAATAAATCAATTTAAATTTTTTGGATTGCAATTCGAAAACATTATATACTAATAAATTCCCACTGTTGACTGTCCTTTGTTAATCTCGAAAATGGTGTGTCAGATACTATAGATGCAAGTCAAGAGTAGATATGAGAAGCTTAGTGGCAGGAGGACCCAATAAACTATAATCGACCTTCACTTTCAGTAAGCCACGCCATTTCAATTCGAAAATTTTCTCCACAACGGAGTCAGATGACCCACAGGACTCGATTGTTATCTGGAAAAAATATGATGCACAGCAGCAACACTACTAAAATTCTGAGCATGTATTTTAAATTAAATTGACTAAAAATTGCAACTCGAAATTGTGACAATCATTTTTGCTTGTTTTTATTAATTAATATATTAGCAAATGAGCCCGGCGTTTATCGGGCAAAAAGTAACGATAGCAAATATTAAGAATATTAGATTATATCCGTTTTCACTGAATTAGGTTCTTCCTCTTCCGAGAGTGACTGGAGACTTTTTAGATGGATCTAAAAATATGTTCGATTACCCACAAAAGACTGAATTTAAAATAGTGCAGAAGCCAATCGTAGATATAGAAACGTACCCGTTAACAAAAAATTTATTTTACGTCTTTAACCATCGGAAAGGAAGAGATCAAGTGGAGTAGCTTTTATAATACTTGAGTGAAGCCACCCGTTCCACACCTAATTTTAGTAAGGGTAGGGTGTTATATTTTATTATTAAAATAGTTTTATATTTTTTATACATTATAAAATGGCAAAAAGCTTAATTTTTATGGTAGGGATGAGTTTTATAAAGAAAATTGTAAATGCTAATAATGAGTAAAATCCTCATTAAGTTCGACCCTACTGGACATATGATACAAGACCCTCTCCATTTATCTCCCCTTCCGGTCGACCTTTAACTACCGAAATTGAATAGCATTAATGCCATAATATACAAATCATCCTGAAAATTTCAGAAATTTTCTTCAGAAAGTATAGGAGTTATTAAGCATCAAAGAGCGTGAAAAAACTACTGTCCCCACTAAAGCTTGCCCGTTTATTCCTAAAGGCATAATCACTGTAGAATCGCGTTAAAAAGTTGTCTCATTTAACAAATAGGATCTATTGGGAGACAGATTTGCAGAGAATTTTGCTAAACTTTTGCATCTCTATTATTGCAAATTCACTGAAGATTTGGACACAGATTTGATAACACTTACTAAATAAACCACAAATGGATATACGAGAGAGCAATATTGGCATCTAAAAACAAATGCGTTGCCGAACTGAATTTGAATAACCAAACACAACTTCCAACGACTTCCAGGAACTTACACAATGTACAGTACAAGTCCATTGATTCCGTTTTTGACGCAGATCAGTAGTAATGTACCCAGTGGAGTTTTTAAACTCTTTGCAACCAGCCGGACTACCACGCTTTAATTAACTTAGAGCTAAAGGTTGGAGCGCCAGTAATGTTTTTGCGAAATTTGGACCCACCGAAGTTATGCCACAGTACATGAATGATCTTTAATCTTTGTCTCGAAAGCCCATGCAACTTTTTGTTTTTTGCAGTTTCATTATTATAAATACTCAGGTCAATAAATGCATGTTGCAGTTACTAGGATCATCGTTTTATCACCCTCTCTCAATCTTACATCCTTTCAACAATCCCGAGCAACACCTGGCACACGTCGCTAGTATGATACGAAACTTTAAGCATTTACATTAAAGCCTTATCCTCTTTATCCTCTTTTTCAGAATTCAATGGGACAAGCTTAAAAGCAAAATCATATAAGTATATTGAAATATCGTAGATAGACTAGTCAGATAGCCACGCATAACGTATGTTTGCATTTTTGGGGATATTCAGGTCATCAAAATTTATTCTGGATACTTTGGGTATTAAAGTGGGATATATTAAATGTGTTGGGATATGTTAAACGTGGGAGAACTCATATTGGATAAAATCGAATCAGCTTTAACAAATCAATCATAACAAATAATAATAATTTATTAAATATTTACCGTGAAGTTTCATACTCTTTCTCTCATTGAAAACAAACAAACAAATTGATAACTTAAAAAATGTATTTAATTAAAAGATCGTTATGATTTTAAGAATATTAAAATGATTTAATCAATTATCAATTTAGTTGAATACAATTAGAATGTTTCGTACTTACAGAACCACCGAAGTTTTTTTGCCTATTTAAAAGCTGAAATTTAAACAATTTGGTAAAATAATTCAATTTATTCAAATACCGGTGTAAAAATTACTTTCGTATGTTAAGTTTAATTTAAATATATAAAAACATAAAGAATAAATGTTTAAACAATTAAAATAAGAGCGAAATTCAAATTTTTAATGCGATTTTATTCATATTTTTCATTTACGATAATTTAGGAATATTTTTAAATAAAAAGTATTAGTTAATTATATTTTTGATTATACTACGATCAAACTCAATGAAAAATTAAAATTAACATTAAAATATTGCTGTAGAATCAGAATATATAATTATAGATATAGAAAATATAATAGTAGTTGAACTTCTGACTTCTTTCAGAATTCCAATCCCGGCAGTATTTGTAGCACTGTCAGTCCATGTTGCAATTTACAATTATTCTCTATACATAGTAAAAATAAATCTAATTTTTTGAAACTGTTTTATTACAGAAAAAACTACATTACATTTTTTTTAATCTTCTCTCCTGTGAGAATTAAATGGACTTTTTTTTTAGCAAGTCCATTATACACTCGACCAAGACACAATGGAGTGGCGGGTGGTGAAGGATGGGAACAGACATGTCTAGCCTGACCCTCAATGAAAAATTCTGGAATCAAATCCAGAAGGTCGAAAAACCCCGAGATTACCAGAGTGGTGATCTACCACCAAACTGTTCGGACATCCAGCCATCAACTGCATTATCTTACACTGCTCCTTCCGAATCTACATTCTTCTACCAATGTCCACACCACTTGTCCTAGCAGCTCTAGAAGCCATTTTTTGTAATGACTTTGGGTCTGATTGTTAGGGTTTCCAATCTGTTTATTGATATTGTTCGACTTCTCTTTTATTTTATTAAAAATTTAATAAAGAAAATTCAGTAGAAGACAAAAGATTGTACTGTTGTTTAAATTAAAATGTAAGAAATTAATACCAATAACAATACATGTTTAAAATAAGAAGTTAACATGTAAATCAACCAATTGTATGTCAAGGCCTATAGTTAAATAAAACAACAAGAAAAATGCTCGTCATTCTTCTGCGTCTTTTTCTCGTTGGCGCCCATTTAAATTTACGTTCTCCACACACCTTGAGCTGGTCCTGGATCTAATTGTCGAATAACCATTATTGTTTGTCTTATAAACACTGTATACACTAGATTATTCTGTAATAAATTATTCTGGTTCTTTCCATTGTAATCTAATTTTATAACGATAGTCTCTTGTAACAGAAGACTTTGCTAATACATATAATGTTAAAACTGACTGTAAAATTAAAAGCAATTTATAGTCTTAGTATGAAATATTAAGATGAAAACACTACTTTTGGTTTTGTAATTGTTGCTAATGTGTAAAGTGAGTAATAATGAAAAATAAGTATATTTAAATATGTCATTTTTCAAGTGTTTGAAAAAGAGGAAAATAATTATTTAATTTTTAATATATTCGTATTTTACTAACCTCTCTGTTTCTTCTTTCGCCTGTAAAAAATAAAATTAGTAAACAAAATAACTATTTTAAATTAAATGCTGAAATAATAACATATATTATACAGAAAATACTAAACAGAAATAAATTTGTTTCAAATAAACGAAGTACACAAATATGAAAGCAATAATGAAATAAATACAACAGATTCCTTTATTATTTATATATAAACAGTCTTCTACAGTTGTAAAAAATCTTAATTACTGCCGGAATGTGGCAGTAATTAATCAAAATTTGGCCTTCGAGTTTTTGGAATTTCTCTGCCTCTTGACGTCCCATAAGACCCCAAAATGTAAAAAAAAACCTTTGTGAAATTGTGTGTGTTCGTCTGTGTTTATTTTGCATTATATCTTAGCATTAGTAAACCAAAAACTTTCAAATTTGGCAAGATTTGTTTTATATATGTGGCATTAATACTTTTAAATTTTGGTAATTTAAGGTCCAGGCAAGGAGAAATAGAGGTGTGCCATATGCTACGTCTAGAGAGGGGAGGTGCCAGACTTAAAATTTTACTCGTTATTGGCCTCTAAGATGTTTTTCAAAAATTTGATCTATAACTTTAAAATTAAGTCTTTTGCCTATTTTATAATAATATAAAAATTATTTTAAAATAAAATCTGATAACAGAGGCTACCATACAAACACAATTTCTAACTTCGTGCTATTCATATACTGCACCGCCATAAGTGGACAATATGTCGAAGGGAATGCCACCCTAAGGGTCTTTCGGAGGATAAATGGCCCACACATAGGTACCACTAATGTGAGAAAAAACCCGGTAAATTCCACGCAGCGAATCCATTGGCAAGGTGCGAATCCGGGACCACCTACCATTGTTCACGGGTTTATCTGCTCGGCCACTGGTGTTAATGTGTCCTTGTATTTTTTTAAATTAAATATTTCTTTAACTAGAGAAATTCCTCGTATTTATCAAAATAACTTTTCTTAAGCTGTTGTTGTTGTTTAAATTGTACGTCGTTTTGTAATTATCTCGTATTCTAATTTCCATCATAAACTGTTTACCCACACTTTTTCTGAATACAAATTAAGTATGAAAATATACAAAGATATGCCTTGGTATATAACATATGTTTATATATAAAGATTAAACTAACGAATTCGAAATTATAGAAGAAAATATAATTTTAGATCTGAAACATAATAATATACTGAAATAAAGTACAGAGTATTACAAACAAAAAGTGATTATATTAATTAAGATTAATGAATTAATCTTAGTGAAAATGAAGATAAAAGCTAATTTTCATTTAAATTCTATTTGCTTCGTGGGAAATAAATTGAACATGCAACCTTCTATTCCAATAGATTAATATAAAAATTGTAAATTGTAACTTAATTTCCAGAAACAAAATTTTACAAAATATCGAATTAAGGAACTTAAAATTGTGAAGGAAAAAATTAGTAAAAATTCTCCTGGAAAATTTCATGTATTTATAAAATGGTTGTTAAATACATAAATATTTTTAAGTATTAAATTTCTTCCTGGTATTTTAGAGAAATCAAACGTTCAAAGTCATTGGAAATTTTTTAATATTTTAGATAAATCTTCTAATCTAATTTATTATTAAAATTCAACTATTGGTTTTGTTATTTGCATGCGATATTGTATAAATTATTTTAATTATATCTCACTATAAACAGTTGCAATAATCAAGGAAAAGACAATAATGAAAAGTGCAGAATTTGACATTCTCTTCAATATCTCCATAGATGCGAGATGTTTAGTAAATATTCCAGCTTATATTATATAAAGAAATAAAAAGGTGCATCACTGTTGATTTTCATACTTCCTTCTTTTATTCTGTTGAATTAAATTTACATAAAATAACTTTGTTTTTATTTGTTTAATCTGTTTAAACGTTGAATGTTTTTAAATCAAACGTTCAAAAAAATTTTAAGTAAAATTCACAAAATTGTTCAAGAACTACTTAAATTTAATAAATATAAATAAAACTTTAAATGATAAAATTTTAATTCTTAAAAGTATAGTTAAAATACACATATTGTATGCAATATTCTCAACCGTTGAAAACAAGGAAGTTTTTATTTAGAATAAAATGTCGAGCGTAACTTTCAAGTTTATTTAGCTGTTTATATCAAACAGAAACTTATTTAAGTGAATTTTCTATTTAATATTCAAAAGTTGCAGAAAATAAAAACCGGAATTTGTTCTTTAGAAGATTAAAAAAGAATTTCTAGTATTAAAAATTCCTTTTTTTTCAAATTAATAAAATAAAACTGATATAAATAATTAGATAATTTTTATCTATAATATATATATCAAGATAGTTAACGTTTAAAACACAGGTAATCACAATATTTAAAAAATTATGAGCCAATCATTAACGATGAACCGTTTGCTCTATGCCCGTTCCTTATTCTAATATACTGTATATTTCATACGAGAAAAATAAATTGATAAAATACAAGCGCTGTATAATATGATAAATTTAAAAGAAGTCTTTTATTTATTCAGTACGAAGCTGTGGTATAAACGGATATCAGTTTCATGTAGTGGAGCGTTATAGCTTCATGGGTTTTAAGCAAATTTGAGTTAGGGGCTCCATGTACAGTACAGTACAGTACAGCGTTGACTTCAGACATTTTAATACGTAGAACATTCTATTTCCATCCTTACACAAAACGCAATATTATATATATTCTATATATTTAAATAAAATCTCATAACAGATGGCTCAACACACAATTTTAACTTTTTTGCCAGGATAATTACGCAAACTCGTTGCTGGATCTTTAAGTTTTGTTGTTAGAAAATTTTATTAAGGTATTATTTTTGATTTGTTTCTAAGAGGAGCTAGAAAAGTCTTTACAAGCTCCGTCCTCTATTTAAGGAATTGACTATAACTGTTTATAATTAATTGTACATAAGTACTGTAATATTAAATCTGGTTAATTAAAAAGTTATTCAATATGTAATATTGTTTACAATATCGTTACTATTAGTAAGGAAAATTATATTTTATGACCTTGTTGGTGTGACTTTTTTGGCTTTGTCTTAGTATATTTTTATTTTTTGTTATGTTTCTTCTGTATAGTTTCCTACGTATTCACTGATTTTACGGTTGTATTTACTGCTTACAAAATTCAATTTTTTGAATCTAGCGGCTCAACCATCGAAAAGTAATCCAGTAAACTGTATAATAGCACTGTCGCTTACATATTTATTTAAATTATAATCAATCACTGATACATGAAGTTATTTCGATCTTAACGAGCTACTATTTATTCTGACATTGTCACAATGCTCTCAATTTTATTATGTCGTGACCCTGTACATCATACTTTTTCAGTTAACAATAGAGTCATGCCGGGTTATATTTATTCTGAAAATTTTTGGATTGAAATAACATGGCTTCTGCTGCAGATCGGAAGTTATTATACAATTAATAGAGCCCTCCCACACCTAAGCTTTCCATATCTGGTCTCGAATTCCGTCTATTTAACCGCATTTTCTAGATTAAGGAAGGACAGATGGACAGACAGACTAACGCTACAGGTCTGCAATCATTAAAACTCTAATTTTACAAAGTATTCAGGTGTATATTATTCAAAAGATTAAAAAAAAACATAATAATGATATAGTTTTAATGGAGAAATACACAATGATACATAGATTAAATATTAAAATAATTTCTTTAATAACAGTAAATTAAAATAAACACTTTATACGATAAGTGTTTAATAATTTGATTTTCTTCTTCGTTGTAGTATTGAATATATTAGATGCAATTTATTTATATTTTAAATTGAACTACATTTAAAAAAAAAGTAATAATAAAAATGTGCTGCTGATAACCATTAAACCGTGGGAATTTTCATTTTCTTGAATTATTGATTTTTACTGGAATAGAGGAAAATATATTATTTAATATACAATACGACCAATTTTAATTTTTCAGCTTTAAGTTATAAAAGAATAACGTAATAATTATAGAAAAAATTTACCTTTAATTACTCATTTCTTTGTAGACGGCCCTGACATAAAAAATTATATAAAAAATACAATTCTTGATACAGAAAGAAGTAAACAATAATATAGTTAATACATTACTTTATAGCATTTATGTAAATGATTTTCTACAATTATTTTATTTACTTAGCTTCTACTTTACCAGACATATAACGATGTATTCAAATTTACATATATCCTAGCATTCCAATTATTTTTTTAATGACTTTTTTACATATTTTCAGTATTTATAACACTTATTCCAAAATGTAGATAAATTATATATCCTGTTCATTACAATCAATCGAATATCACTTATATTACAAGGTAATTAAACACAAGATGTGTGTTCAAACACCCGCAGAAAATTCCAACCGGGCTAACACCGTGAAATTTTCCGGTACTGTCACATACAGTAGAACCTCGATTATCCGGACTAATTGGGGATGAAGGTAGTCCGGATAAGGAAAAATCCGGATAATCGAAACAAATACTTTAATTTGTCTTTTAATGATAATATAACACGTTTTCTTTTCGATGACATATCGGTAATATTAAAAGTAAATACTGTATTTAAATCGTGATCAAATTTT
>NW_019387166.1:0-1323 GCF_000671375.1 Centruroides sculpturatus | reverse complement strand
AATTTGATCACGATTTAAATACAGTATTTACTTTTAATATTACCGATATGTCATCGAAAAGAAAACGTGTTGTATTATCATTAAAAGACAAATTAAAGTATTTGTTTCGATTATCCGGATTTTTCCTTATCCGGACTACCTTCATCCCCAATTAGTCCGGATAATCGAGGTTCTACTGTATATGCTATCCACCTCAAATTAGTAGTGGCTTGCCCCTGTAAATCATACTTTTCCTTTAGCAATAGAGTCGTGCTGGTCATCTAAAACATTTCAGGGGAAAATTTTAAATTTAAATAACGTGATTTCCTGTTTGCATTAGAAGTTTATATATAGTTAATTGGGCCTCCTGCATCTAATATTTCCCATATCTGCTCTCGATTTTCATGTATCATACTCAGTTATTGAGATTAAGAAAAGACAGACAGATAATGAACGAAGGTAGAAATTAATCGGTCCACAATTTTTTCAAATTGTAGCCCGTAAAAATACATGAAAAATTCCCTGTGTGTGTTGGCGTCTATTTAGCTTAATATCTTAGGAAGGAGTAATGATTAAGAAACGAAATTTGGCGTGGTGGCTTGTATGTAAGGAACACGGATCCATTAATTTTAAAGTAAATAATCATTACTTAGTTTTCATACTTTGATATTCTTTCTCATTTGAAGCGTTTTACTGACGGAATTGATCTGAAAACCTCCTTTCCCTTTATTCTTATGTAGGCCTATATATGCTACGTCGCTAAAAGAATTACAAATATCCCAGTAGGGCCCCGTTTTTGAAATGTTGCAAACTCTCCCATCCCTTTTTTCAGTTACTCCATTACTTCAACGTGTCCTTTCGTGTAGAAAACCTAAATGGGATGTATCAAGTCATAAAGTACTTAACAGTACTTATTTAAAGGATTACTTATCCGTATTAATGATAATTTTGGAATTCCAGACAAAATGTTGGACGTATAGCAAGCTTATTTCAAATTGCTACATAAAAAGAACTGCTATCAACAATAATCAAAGATATGAAGATGATTGTACAACATGGTAGCTTTATTTGGCGTGAAGAAGCGACCCAGCATTGTGTTTCAACTGATGACATCTCTGTCTATCTAAACAGTCCATTTTGCAACAAGTGAGAGGTGAAAACGTTCTATCCGTCTGAAAATAATTCCTAAATTTAGTGTCATTTCAGCAAACTGAATACATTCGATCAACCTAAAATTATCACTAGATTTGTTAGCTTTCACACAGATTTAAGCAAAGCAAAGAACAACCACGCAGACATACAGTCGACCCCCTATAACACTGTTGATAATTCCGTTTTATATAA
>NW_019387165.1:27102-28124 GCF_000671375.1 Centruroides sculpturatus | reverse complement strand
GAACTTTATGTACACAATAACGAAGTGTCGAGTAGTAACGAGTTACGTCGCGAACAAATCTAAATATAAAAATTTGACACGTTTACAACAAAAAAATGAATGTGCGTTCCCAAATAACATAATACAATAGACCCTTCCTATAACGCTTAGATACGTTCCACGCTAACCGAAAATTACGTTGTAAGAACGATTAATCGTAAACGCTGTCTCTGCAATCGGCCGTATGAGTTTCCGTAACATGCCCTGTTCCTTTATTGTTTACCAGCTTGGCTTATAATGGGTTGCGGATTAGTGCCATGGGCGTCAGTTCTGTGCGAATTAATGAAACCCGAACCCTGTCAATCGAAAACTTAATTGTTAAAGTAAAATGTGTGATAAATACACAATTATACATATCTGGTAAAAAATATTCAATTGTACGAATATACTTCTAAAAAAAAAAATTATAAATAAAATATAGCTTTGAGAAGAAACGTACATAAAAATAACATAAAATATTCTTTACTTTTTATATATTAAAACAATCCATCTCTCATTCATTAAATATAGTTGCAAATTATGCTACCAAAGTAACGGTTAATTTTTTAACATTGTACAAGAATTGTTCACGTTTTTTTCTACGTCCCCTTAGAGATGAGACATACGAAATCGTAATACTGTACTGTATCACCGGTTTAACATTGAAATACGTCAGTAATATAAAATCGGAGAGCGGAATAAATATATCAAATATTTTAACGGATTTTTTAACCTTCCCGTCAACTATACAGAACTATCGTAAAAACATACCAGTAAATTCTTATCGGTTGGGTTAAGTTATAAATCTACTCATGACTCACATAATGGGTCGAGGGCGGCCAAATATCTAGCGGGCGGGCGACAAACAGCCCAGAATCGGTCCCGGATAGAATTGTTCTGTAACCGATTGCATTGAAATATACCAAATTAAGATATTTATTTTCAGTCGATGTGTATTTCATTATATAAAATTGTCCTATTGATCAAACTGCAGTATCTATATA
>NW_019387165.1:16055-25475 GCF_000671375.1 Centruroides sculpturatus | reverse complement strand
AATATCTTATCACTTGTCAACTTATACTGTTCAAGAACAATTTTTAACTGTTCACTGATTCGTGTAGCTGTGTGGGAACCTTCAAAGGAAACAATTTGCAAAACAGCTCTTTCCTGCTGAAAATCATCCTTCAACCAGTGAGCTGTTACACTTAAAAAAGGAGAATTGTTTGTAGTTGCTGTCCAAATATCAGCGGTTAAAGAAATATATTTTGTTTCTGTTAAACACAGAAACACTTCAGCTTTTTAAACAATATCGAAGTTTCTATGCGTCAACAATTAAGCGTTGAGATTTATTTTAGAAACAAAGGAAGAGATTGTTGATTTTGCAAGGATATTCGATTGTCTCTTGTTTACCTGACCCGAAGGAGATGGAAATACTAGGTAAAGAAAAATGGGTTTTTTCCACAATATAATTAACTCCAGGATCTTACATTATTAATGCAATAAATTATTAACACTAATCGGCCGAATAATCGGTATCGGCCGATAATGCATGGCCGATTAATCGGTAATCGGTAATCGGCCATTTTCCTTATCGGTGCATCCTTACTCATGACAAATAAATCTTGATCTTTGTATTATGTTATTTGGGAACGCACATTCATTTTTTTTTGTTGTAAACGTGTCAAACTTTTATATTTAAATTTGTACGCGACGTAACTCGTTACTACTCGACACTTCGTTATTGTGTACATAAAGTTCCTATTTTAATTACGGAAAAAATTTCGTAGTTGTCACGTTATCTGTCTCGTCAAAATGTTTGTCATTTTGTGAAATTAAAAATTAAAACAATTAAAATTAATTTCGACACAAATATTTTTAAATAAAAGAGTAATTAATTCAATATTATATTTTGTTAAAACAAATTATATCCGTTAAATTAATCGGTAATTTTTATATTTTCATTTTATATAAATTCATTCGTATGACTAAACACAATTTATTTTATTATTATTATTATTATTATATTTTCATTTTGTATCCTTTCAAGACTAAAATGTAATTTGTGACAAACTGAAATTTCTATTGCAAAGTTTCTATGTTGAGAAAAATTAAGATTGTAATTTTGAAAAGTTGAAGATACAGAGAAAAAAAGTAATGATAAAGAAGAATAGAAAAATATTTTCCATTGATCTTTATAAATGTAATTGAAAGTGAAAATTCTTTGTAACTTTGAAACTGTAAAAATTGTTTTTTTTTTCATATTATAGTGAAAGTTTTGTTTAAATTTGATGCTATGTAAATGGAGTGTATAAAATAATATTTTAATAAATATAACTTAAATGTTTACAATTTTTAAAATTCTTCAACAAATAACATATTCGAAGCATGTATTTCGAAAGATATAAACTTGTATTCGTGAAAAAGTCAAAGTGGCTTTCGATTTAAGTCTCTCGTCTTAATTTTATAGATTCGTGATAATTCGGATGGCGTTTTTAATTAATTATATAAATAAAATTAGATATTTTACTACATAAAAGCTAAAGTTTCTACGTTCTCGAACTTGATTTCTTGAAAAGATGCATAAAAAATATTAGTACGCAACTATTTGTTAAATTTTGAAAAGTTTGGAATACTTCGAGATCAATTTCTCTCAAAAATAAATTAATTTTGTTTTTTGAATATTTACTGTTTAAATTGTAATGTATTTAAATCAAGTATTCATAAATTTCATTTTAATACATTAAAATGGCTTATAAATTTGACGGAATTTATTCTACATTGATACGACGACACAAGAATTACAAGTACGATTGTAGTATGTCATCTTATATCTCGATTATAAATGATGCCATTATGGTATAAATACATACTTTATACAAGTAACTGCAGGGAATAATTATAATTTTGAATCAACATTTTAGCCAGTATTGATTTTAAGAATTAAAAAAAAATTATATTTAAATACTTCATAGTTTGTTTCGTCGGGAATATCCAATGTTAAGTTAATGAAAATGTATTTAAGTAATTATGAATTATTGTTAAATTTGAAAAATAAATTAAGTTATTATTGGATTTTTTATTTATTGAAAAAATTCTATATTAAAAAGTTACGAAAAATTGTTACAGGTCGATGTTTTATATAATTGAGAAGCAAATAAAAATCGAAGTTTCTATGTAAATAGATGATGTAAAGGAAACACTGCATTTTTATATGATATCTTTTAGATTGGATTCTAATTTATTATATTTATAATATCGAGATTTGAAGAAGAAGAAGAAGTAAAAACTATTCTGATGTTTAAATCAATTTTAAAAAAAAAGAAAGGAGAAAACAAAAAGATATAGTAAACTCCCAATAATCTGTAGTATGTCTATATTTAACACAATTGTATATGAATACATCTATTTATAAAACTTTATAATATAAAAGGGGAGATGAAATTGTTATAAAATATAAACAATATAATGTTTACCTTAACTTGTTTAAAAAATAATAATAATATTGAATCAATTTATGAATAAATATGAATTTCTTGGGTACATTAATCAGTTTTTTCAACTTACCTTTCATACAAATTATTATGAGTTTACTGTATTTGAAACAAAGTGTAATTATTAAATTAAAGATATATATATATTATTATTATTTATTTTTTTTATTATTAATGAAAAAACTAAATGTTTTATTTAACTACAAGAAAATTTTGTAAAATTACATTGATTTTCTTCAAGGACTCAAGTCTTTGTTGTTGTTTATTTCTTAACTTTTTAAACTTATGTCTTGAACATTTATTGTAATCTGACACAATTGAAATAAAATTTTAAATTGGTTTTTTCTTATTTTCCTTTTTTTTTAAATCCAATTTTAGATAAATTCAATAAATTTTACAAAAAAAAAAGCAGTTCTCAAATTATATCTGTTAAATTAAACAATGCATCTTAGTGGATTAGAACTGCTGTTTTCAACTTCTATTCCACTTTATCTGTCCATGCCTGAGGATATCCTGTTAAGTGGATTGAAAATATTAGCATTTTTCCATCCTTGCTTATTGTTAATTCATTGTTTAATTCAGTAGATTAAGTACATTGTCTAGTTTGATGTTAAATTATAGATATATCTGATAGAATTGTTTAAATTTAACTCTTTCTCTGTACTGTAGAAAATGAGGGTTTTTCATACTAATCACAATTTAGTAAGGCTCATGAGAAACGACTGAATTGTGAGGAATAGGGGTTCGGGCACCCATACATTGCAGCGTATGGAGTACGTGCTTCCCCTTTTCGTCTGGGTTGCCCTTTTCCTAATCCCAAAAAGAGTGTCAAATAATAGTAAATTCCTGAGTTCTTAGCAAGCCTATTTTGCAACTGTAAAAGAAATATGAACAATATTTGTCCATTGTCCCATGCAACTTTGTACATTAACCAAACTACATTTCTTGTTTTCGATACCAAGTTAGCCTCACTGTAACCAGCACCACTTTTTAGGAGCACTGATCTGACATTGATTCAGAGTTTGAAACTCCTTGCATAATGTACGATGCCCTTTTTTTATAGTTTGTGCCCCCTCTTTGATAATCTGTGGGCGCCACTGGGCAGGGTCCAATATATTTGGGCCAACCCACCCAAAAAAATTGCTAAGTCAATCCCGATTTGAACCTAGCCATACCTCAAACTTTACTTAACATTAGTAATTGTTTTTGTTTATTCTGTATATTGAGTTCTTGAAGATAATACAGTTTTGATGAAAAGATATCAAGAAAGAATCTGTCAAGCAATTACCTGTAAAGTTTTACAAAATTACATCGCATATATTTATATAGTTTAGGAAAGTTATTAATGATATTTTATGTAATAGTTAATAAATTTCTCTATTAAATCTACAGGTTCTTGATATTAGTAATCGGGAATATCAAAAATTATTTCGGGGTGTCACAAAAGNATAGTAAGGTAACATTCCAATAGACAATATGCAAAGCTTTTTTTTCAGTTTACAGCAGTATTTATTACACAAAATTTAAGTAAAGCTTAGCATGCCGATCTTGCCCCGATCTCCCCTATATCTTTGAAACCGAACTTTTAAGCCGGTGTTACACATGCTTTATTTACCAAGTTGCAAATGTTTGTCTATAGATGTACTAATTGCCAAACTGATAAATAATGAGGTCACGTGCCCACACAGCTATTCGTTGAATGTCCGGATCGCGGTTCTGCTCGCAGCCAGGACCTATATTTGTCTCTTGATACAGGTGAAAACACCAACTCTGGTTAACGGTAAACATTCGAGTGTATTCAAGCATTTACTACAAACTACTAATCATTGATTAATTCTTTTATCTAAACATACAGCCAGCAGCCATTCTCTTGTGTGTATATAATTAACAATCAGTTTTTGGCCGATGTTGTTATAAAATGTCGCGTGGAAGGAGTGATACTAAGAGATTTTACCGATGCATAGATTGGAAAGTTCCGTAGAAATGGTGAGAATGTTATTACAATAATGGTATTCAATATTATGCAAGATAATATATGACTCGCAAATAGTTTCACCTAAAGAAATTGAGGCATATGCAAATAAGTTAAATAAAAATCTAAATTTTACAAGTGAACTCAAGAAATGAATTTCCTGGACGTTACTATCAAAAGAGAAGAAACATAACTATTGTTCTGTAAGTATGAGAAACAATGTAATACAAGAAAAACTCTTATTCATATTGCCTTATAGAAACAAAGAATAATGTATTTTTAATGGAATTAAAGAAAACACTAAATAGGACGACGCTACACGAATATATGGAAACAGAGTCAAGGCAGCTATTCAAAAATTATTTATTAAATGATTACCCAAAGAATATTACTGTATATGTAAGTGGTACAACTGTTGTATAAATAATAGATATAAAATTAAAAAACAAACAACAGATAATTTATACATTAAATTTCCATATATAAATAATTTATTTGAANCATTCATTTTTTGTTTGTTTGTTTGAATAAAAATACATATTTAAAATTTTATTCTGAAAATTTTTTTAATAACTTGTATAAGAAACAAATTTACATTAATTTTTCTATTTTTTTGAAAACATATTATATTTTCTTATGTAATACTTGCCTTTTAATGTTTTTCTACCTTCCGAAAAGTGCTACCTACTGATTAAACTATAAGTTATTCAAAACAGTATGTACTATTGTATTTTTTAATGTAAATTTATTAATAATGATTAAACTATTAGGAAGAGAAATACTTATGTACTAAGTGATCAAACAAAAAGTTTACTTGTGAGAAATAGACTTGGTGACATGTAAGCTATTATTACTCTTCTTACACAGCGTGAGAAAGATCTAAATCTCGAATATTTATTAATATAGACTCACAGGATAACATTTAATTTCTTGCCGATACCATCCAGTCGACTCCTCGCCATTAAACTTTTCTATTTGATCGGCTGGTACATTACGAAAAGTTCTTTAAAAAGTTTTGTTTTAATTCAACTTATTCACCAGAAAATATGATTTTTATTATGCAAAGAAAAGATAGTTATATCACAGTTTCATTAAAATTAAATTAATTCATTAAATATTTCAAATATTGTATTAATTTAAAGTAAGTATTCTTTATTACAAATATTTAAGAAAAAACAAAAAATAATTAATTTTATTAAGTGTTTTCTTTATCATTTTAATGAATTAATTTAATAGACATTTATTACATTAAATTAGTTTAATAGTATTTTACAGCGAGAACAATAAAAATCTTATATTTTTGTAGACCCCCTTCTCAGGGAGCTGGATCTTCCCAAAATGATCCCAACAATCAACCAAATTCAACACAACAATCAACTGTGCAGGGATAACATTATAACACATTGTAATATAAAAATAAAATATTTGTTTTTAAATATGTATTTTTGAGTAGTTTTTGGTGATTTTCAGGTGAGTTACTAATTTATATTCTGCAAAAGAAAATTTAAACAACAGAATATTTTTTTGTTTTTCAAAATCTTCAATTATTTATATAAATATATAAAAGAACAGTCTATATTTAAGTAAATGATTGATTTTAATTAACAATTAACTATATTTTAGCTGGGATAAGTTTAAAAAAATTTTTCATTCCCTTGGCTCAATTGATTCATGTTAGTGGATTTGTTGATTCATTATTTAATAGAAGGAATACAATTATTTTTTTAACTGTAACTGTATATTGGATTTATTATAGTTTCTGTATACTTAATAAATATATTTTATATTAATGGATAGTTATATCAATGCAGTAAATTTTCTGGGCCAATCATGGGTGAATGGGTGATGAGGGATGGTTATTCGAGACATAGCCCATCAAACAGGGTTTGCTCGCCAGGATTTAATTCCAGGTCTCCTGGAGCGGTAGGCTAATCTCTGGCCATAAATGCTTTGGCAATTTGGCCAGTTTAATTGTTTATAATATCTCATTAAACGTAATGACTATTATTATTCAATTAGTCCACAAAAGAAACCTATTTTAAATATGATTAATATATTTGTTTTCTTCTATTATTAATAAATATAATTTTTGTTAGAAAACAGTTTTTTTATTCTAGTGAAATAAAGAATGGATTAAATAATATGTTTTGTTATTTTACATCTTAATGCTTAATTTCTTATGAAAGAAAAAAAGAAGAGAAGAAAGGAAAATAACACATTTACATATGTCATAGAGTATGGAAGAATGAACAAACTATGAAGTATTGCTGTGTATTGTGAATGAAAGTATCATTTTCTGCAATTAAAAGTATATATTCAGTCCATTACATTTTATATATTTACACAATGCATTTGTTTTTCTATATTAAGTGTTTATGAGTTTTATGGAATGTAAACAAATGAAGATTTGCTTCATTTTTAATACATTGAGATATAAAAACTGTTATTAGGTAAGTCTTAGCAATTATTAATTTGATACCAATTCAAGATTTTTTAAAATCTGTTTCAAATAATCGAGTTTTCACTGTGTACCAAATACCTGTATAATCCGTGACTCGTGTTCTGATTTGAAATATGCCGAGTTTCCTCGAATCTCCTGTTACTTCTTTAATTTACTTATTCAACATATCTAAATACAATAGATACTTGTTTGACAGTGATTTGCATCTCCTTGTCTGATATGTTTCATATGTATATATGTATATCTTTGAAAGCCGAACTTTTAAGCCGGTGTTACACATGCTTTATTTACCAAGTTGCAAATGTTTGTCTATAGATGTACTAATTGCCAAACTGACAAATAATGAGGTCACATGTGCCCACACAGATATTCGTTGAATGTCCGGATCGCGGTTCTGCTCGCAGCCAGGACCTATATTTGTCTCTTGATACAGGTGAAAACACCAACTCTGGTTAACGGTAANCCAACTCGTCCATGCTTTGTTTCTCGAGATCTTGTAATTCTTTACATTTTTCATCTCTCATCCTTTCCAATTCGAGTTTCAGCCAATCCGTTTGTATCGTTGATGGATAATTGGCTGCTGTCGTTATTTTCGTCACTATTTCGGGTGTTACATTGACAATATCACCTTTGGTTGTTGGACGTGATAACAGTCGATATAAATACGTTAAGTAGTTGTAATCTTTGGAAGATTTTTGAAATTCTTCGGGACTCCGTTTCGCACGGAACATACTAACATAATTTTTGTCTTCTGTTCTGTGTTCGACTGGATCCAAGTGTCTATACTGAATGGGTGAAGCCATTGATAAAATTTGTCGAAAAGATGAAATAAAAATTAAAATAAACAAGCCAAACATAATGAATGAACTTTTTCTTCGTAAAGAATACATTTTACAATGAATCTCTATTGTTATTTTTCATTTATTATTGAATTTCATTCTTATGAATTTTAGAAAAATTTACATTCATATCCAAAATTATAACCTAAAGAAAACTTTAACGAACCTTTTGAAACCAATCAAATATACAAAAAAAATATTTGCTTTCTCAAGAATTGTGCTGCAAATGAATTCATAAAAAAGTGATCAAAATACTATAAAATATATATTAAATATTTTAAAAGTAAATATCTTTATAAAATTGTAAATGGTAGCAATATGAGGCTCCACGCAGGTTACTAATTCTTCACTAGATGAGCTTAAGAACGTTTATTATAGTAAAGTATTCATTGAACAAAATTTGTCGCGATGATATTAAACGAGGTAAATCTCGTGTAAGAATCGAACACGTGTCTGTACTGGGAGATTGAATCTGACCATACGGTGCCTGAATACACGTTTATCTTTAGATCACGATTTGAACTATGGCAGTCGGCGACCCTAAGAAGCTTTATTGATACTCTGATATATTAATTGATTTACTCCAATTACGTTAGATTGTATTACATTCGCGTTTCGAAATTACAAACGAATACCACAGACTGTATATTAGTACCTCTCATTAAGAAATCTTTCAGAAATGCATTATAAAATTTTAATATTCCATCATTACGATATTAAAAATTTAATACAATCTTTGCCATGTACGTGTTATTCTATAATAGACGCAGAATCACCGAACAAAAGATAAATTTGCGGCTTTATATCTTTATGTTAAACCCGGCTTCAACCTCGGATGAGACAGCTGCCTCCGAGGATCTGTACGTTACTCCGAGGATCGTTACGGAAACTGCTCTTGACGAAGCTCTGAATACTCCTCCCAGTGGCCCGTTATTCTATGGGCAAAAAGGGCAATTACCTAAAGCACCTGCCAACAGGAAGCTCCAAACCAATATTTTATAAGAAAACACTTTCTTCCGATATCTGAAGTTAACGCTGTGCATGGGGCCCGTAATTCAAATTCACCTGGATCCCATGAAGATATAACACGCCACTGACTCCTCCTGTGGGTCTTCGCTAATGTGACCAGACGTCCCGAATTAGGCGGAACAGTTCGGCTTTTTAATATCCAATTTATAGAAACAATGGTTAAGGGTGCGACTGTAGAGAGCGAGAGTTGCGAACGATATAGTCCATGCACAAGCGAGAAAAGAGAAATCTCGCTGGCGAGAGAGAATTTCTGGATCTCGCTAGGTTTGATATTTATCGCGTCTTGTTCCTTCTAGCCGCATATTATAGCTCGCTCGCGTCTGCATTAACTGCCAATTGCCCAGTCGACAGGAATCGATCACGTGACTCATCTGTTATCGCGTAGGAGCGCCCAGCCTTACAACTTGAGTCACTCATACATTATGCTTAATATAATATAGAAGTGAAACATTATTAAACGAAAATAATAATAAATAATAATTGCTATAATATTTTTATTATGAAGATTATTACGATTATTTATTTATAAGTTCTAACGAAAAAGATAGTTTAAAATAAAGTTTTCCAAGATCTATTGCGATTAACTGTCGTACCATCGTCAGCTTATGTTTGAACATCATGATTTTATAACCATATTACTTTCCCGATTCTGTTAGGCTATATATAACAGAGGAAAAGTATG
>NW_019387165.1:12577-13857 GCF_000671375.1 Centruroides sculpturatus | reverse complement strand
CCAACAGGGAGCCCCAAACCAATATTTTATAAGGAAACACTTTCTTCCGATATCTGAAGTCAACGCTGTGCATGGGGCCCGTAATTCAAATTCACCTGGGTCCCATGAAGCTATAACACGCCACTGACTCCTCCTGTGGGTCTTCGCTAATGTGACCAGACGTCCCGAATTAGGCGGAACAGTTCGGCTTTTTAATATCCAATTTATAGAAACAATGGTTAAGGGTGCGACTGTAGAGAGCGAGAGTTGCGAACGATATAGTCCATGCACAAGCGAGAAAAGAGAAATCTCGCTGGCGAGAGAGAATTTCTGGATCTCGCTAGGTTTGATATTTATCGCGTCTTGTTCCTTCTAGCCGCATATTATAGCTCGCTCGCGTCTGCATTAACTGCCAATTGCCCAGTCGACAGGAATCGATCACGTGACTCATCTGTTATCGCGTAGGAGCGCCCAGCCTTACAACTTGAGTCACTCATACATTATGCTTAATATAATATAGAAGTGAAACATTATTAAACGAAAATAATAATAAATAATAATTGCTATAATATTTTTATTATGAAGATTATTACGATTATTTATTTATAAGTTCTAACGAAAAAGATAGTTTAAAATAAAGTTTTCCAAAATCTATTGCAGCTTCGGCAATACGAGAAACAGGCAAACAGATTTGAAATAATAAATAAACTAAATAATAGACGATAGTCACGAAAAAGGAGAAATCCCCTATTTTGAATGGCTAATGAAATGGGAAATACTTAGATCACATTGCCACCTACTAAAACTATCCAGAGAAACACAGGCTAAGTAGGGAAAATATATCTCGAATACTATTTATTCTATTTACAACTTCCATATATGATTTTATAGTGCACGAAATAAGTTATCGTGTACGTGTCAAAACCGTAATATTACATAGGAGAAACGGGAAATTGGAAATACGGTTAAAAGAACATCAGGTTAAAAAAAAACAAGAATCACCGTGGTATTTACATTGTAATCATTTTAATTGTAAAATAGATAGAAATAACGTTAAAATCTATATATATATATAAAAATGGACATGTATGTCCGTATATCTCACTTTTTCGCTAAAACTACACATCGCACGTGAATGGTGTTTGTATGTGGTAGTAACCCCAAGTCTCCATTCGTGCATAGGGGTGGTTGCGTCTCGATAGCTATAAGGGTGCGGGAGATATGAGGCTGAAAGTGGTTGAAAGTGGCTTTCTATTTCGAATGTTTTGTTCGATTTTTTCGAATTTGTTCGAATTAAATTC
>NW_019387165.1:0-11617 GCF_000671375.1 Centruroides sculpturatus | reverse complement strand
GACAACTGTATGTGGCCGGCTCACGCGTCGAAAAACCTTCCGATTTATTCGTGTACACACCAGAGGGAAAAACAAAAAATATCGTGTATCCACAAACACTCCAATAAATAAATAGAATTGAAACGACACTTTGAAATGTTTTCCCGATGAAAATGAATAATAATAATAAGTTTCAATAAAAATAATAAAATGTAAATTGAATTTTATCATAACGAGTTTGCTTGAATTTCCTTTCTTCTGAGATCGCAGCAATGCGCGACAGGTAAGCTAGTATATAAAAAAAAACTATATTATATACAAATGTACGAACAAATAAAAACCCAGCGAAGCGGGTCTTTGCAGCTAGTATAGATAATATAGATATAGATATAGATGAATTAAGATTTTTTTTTTATTAGTGTTGACTCGACACGAAAAGAAATGGCGTCTACTCGTGGTCGAAAGATTCATTGCCTTAATTTAAACAACTCTTTCGGCTCCTTCTAACGCTTCGATTGCGATCAGAATAGTGTATCCGTCAGCCCTTTTTACTTTCGTGTAGCGATCTCGCATGCTCGACTCAACGTGTGTAGCAACTCGCATGGTGAGATGGGAAAGCGCGTGAGTTATAACTGGAGACTACCGATTTGACGTCAGAGTGTGAGATGGTACCACGTGACACGTTCGACACGTTGGGAGTTGTAACACGAAAAACTCGAGACTAAGGGCCTTGATTGGTCAGCCGAATGACGTCAACCCACCGAATTTAACTTCACACTCGATCTTTATGCACATCCCAACCGAATCATACACAATAGATAATTTTAATACAGTAGAACCCCTCTAATCCGTCACCTTTGGGACTGGGGGTATGGTCGGAACGCAAAAAAGGTCGGATTATCAGATAAAAGTAAAATAAACAATCTTCCCTTTCTCCAGTCTTTGTAGCACTGCTAATTTTTCATTTAATGAAAGAGTAACGTGTTTACGTTTCACTCCTGACATGTTGAAAACACACACAAAACTGTACACGTACGCACAATGTAAAACATATACTGAACGAACACTGAAGAACGCTACGGACGGTGAGTCACTGACGAGTCGGGACAAGTTTCTCGACTCCGACCACAGTCGGATTAACCGGAGTGACAGACTAGCCGAGGGCGGACTAGAGGAGTTCTACTGTAGTGTGATTATTATTTTTTTAATTTAAATATACGCGCACGGATAATAAATAACAGAAAATTTATACTTTGTTACAGATATTATTCATAAAAAAGTTCAAGAAAAGGTTGATTTTTTGAATTTGTCATATGTATTTAATATAGTTCGACGAAACAATAAAATTAACTAAGTTTTGTATAAGTCTGAAAGAGGAAATGGTAAATAAGAATTTCCATACATCTCATCGTGAAAATTGTTTATCGATATAAGTGTGGGGAAAAAAGTAAAGTTGCATTTGTACCGTAATGTTTTCATATTAAGCTATTTTTAAAAAAAAACCCTTTTTTATTTTTTGTTATAATAATACATATGAATAACTATTTCTAGATGCCTTGTATGTGCTGTATACCTGGTTGCGTAGGAAAATATAAAGTGAAGTGACATATTTAAGTTTCCACGGGATTTGATTTGAAAAGCAAACCATTGGATTAGAGAATTTGTAGAAAAAAATAACTTATTAGCAAGGTTTTCATCTCTAAAACGTGAACCGCTATCTTGTAAGCGGCGCTCGACGTTCACGTTTTAGAGATGAAAACTTCGGCCGCAACCTCGCTATTATTTAAAATGTTTTCAAAATTATGCATTAAAAAGCAGGGCTTTGGAGCGGAGCTGGAGCTGGAGCATGGAGCAGGTGGAGCAATGGATTTTTACTCGGAGCAGGAGCGGAGCCGAAACACGGAAATTTGTAGTGCTCCACTGCTCCGATATATATATATTTATTTAATATTTGAGACGATGAGAATGAAAGTGGCATAAGTTGTAATATTTACAAATGTTAAGAATACAATAATTGAACTAAAAAGAAAGGTGATCGCAAGCACAGATGAATTTTATATCCATTCCACATATGTCCCATGTAAAAGGTGGGAACCTCTCTCTCCAGTCTCCGCTATCCCCTGACCAAGCTATTCTTTCTCCTTCATGACTCCCCAGTTCTCTGAATTCTTAACGATCGCAGATGTGGAGTTAATGGGAAGGGGTGCTAATGAGTAGCAGATTTTAAACTCTGTTTACAAGTGGCTTTAGTCATTAGCACTTTACTAGAAATTCACCACTAGGGAGCAGCACTAATATTCATTTCTTACATTTGATTTTGAGTGTGACAGTCGTTCATTTCTGTTCGCAATCAGTTTGTTATAATCGTATATCATATTTTATAATTTGTTTGCAGAGGTAAGATTATTATTATTATTTGGTTATTTTGTATGCACGAATTGTTTATATGCGTAATTTCTCAATTAATAACACTTAATTATTTGATTATTTAAGCCATGGCGTCAAACCAAAATTTAAAACCATCACCCATGATAGACAGTCGATTTACAGAAGAAGAGCTTAAAGAGATATTCGTATTTCAATACGATAATGGAAAGAAAAAATCAAGATGGAACACATGCAAGATGGAACACATTGTAAATGGCGAATCTATACAATGTAACTTCAAGGCAAGTGGAACTAGTGTGTCGAAAAAGTTCAATCTTTGGCGTCATGTGAAGCGTAATCATCCTGAAATTTATGAAGGGTTAGTTAAAAAGAAGGATCAACAAGACGAAGTTGCTGCAAGAAGAAAACATAATCATGACAATCTTTCCAATGCACTTTCATATCATAAGAAATGCAGAACTGATCAACCAAAAATTGATAAATATTTTACATCATCGAAGATTACAATCACTATGGATAGCAATACTTTCCGCGAGGGACTTGTTGAAATGGTTTGTATGAGTATGACATCACTCGCTATGTTCACATTAAATAACAAAGGATTTCAAAAGATTGCTGGTGAAATGGCTCAGAAGCTTGGTGTTTCGATAGGACATGATGCTGTTCGTCATTTAGTAATAAGCACAGCAGAGTCTGCGCGCATCAATCTAAGACAAACTTTAAAAGGACAATTATGTTATTTAAAGCTAGATGCTGCAACCCGTGGAAATAGAAATTTTCTTGCCATCAATGTACAATTTTGGAATGAAAAAAACAAAAAAAACTGAAATAAAAACATTGGATATTGTCGATACTGGAGGAAGACATAACTCTTTATATGTGAAAAATCAAATTAAAGAAACTTTGAACAAATTTGAAATTGATGAAAAACAAGTACTAAGTATTTGTGTAGATAATGCAGCAAACATGACATGTGCTGTAAATAAACTTGGCGATCATGAAAATATTTTCCAGGATAAAGATGAAAAAACTGAAGACATCGAAGAAATGAATGTAGACATTTCGCCACAGTGGATTAACAATCCTTCCCTAATATTGCCAGCATGGACTAATGATAATACGAAAATTCATCTAATGAGGTGTGGGATTCACACTCTTCAACTGGCCATTTGGGATGGATTAAAGCAGGGCTTCTTAAACTTTTTTTATTCACGGCCCCATTTATGATTGTGATTTTTTTCGCGACCCCCCCAAAAAAAAATTATATATAAAATAAAGATATACAAATTTGCAAAAACAATAATGGTGTACTACCACAGTTCACTCTTGTGTTACGAGGAAACAAAGACAACTGAATACACTGAAAAGCAACAACACTACACTAATTCACACTACAATCAGTGTTGCTGAATCATTGTCTCGCTGCACCAGAAGTGACACAAAGCGCAACTCACGAACCTATGGCACAAAGCGTGCCTTTTCAAACTCTCACAAATTATTTTCATTATTTTGCATTAAAATCTCGCGACCCCAAGATTTCTCTAAGCGACCCCAAATGGGGTCGCGACCCATAGTTTAAGAAGCCTGGATTAAAGAATGAACGAATAACAAAAATATTAGGGAAAATTCGACGGGTTGTGGTAAAATTACGAACCCCAACAATTCGTAATGTTCTGCTGAAAATGTATGGTAAAACTCAATTTCTAGATACAGTAACAAGATGGGGTTCTACATATGCCATGCTTGATCGTCTTCTTTTTTTCAAAGACTACTGCGATCAAGTAGCTGCTGCTGGGACAAAAGACCTAGAACTTAGCAAAGCAGAATGGGACGAAGTAAAACATATCAGAGCTGTTTTAGAAAAACCAAATATTTCGACAATTGCCCTTCAAGTTGCCAATCTTACTCCGGGGATGTTTATGAAAGAATGGTGTAAATTAGAAAAATGCATGGAAGAATTTGGAGGATATGTTGCGTTAGGAATTCTGTCTTCCATGAAAAAGCGGAAAGAAAAACTTATTCAAAACATACATTTTCTTGCTGGAGTGTATGTTGATTCTAGATATAGAATCTTATTAAGTGCGGAAGAAAAACTAAAAGCAAGAGAAGGTCTTTCAGACATCCAATGGCGAATTAAAAGGCAAACTCTACTTGATTTGGCTGAAAAGCCAGCAATTGTTGAGCTGTCACAGCCAACCTGTGATATGATAAATATATATTCGGAAGATGATGATTTTGAAAAGGAATTGGATAGAAGGGAAAACAGTCGTCGAATTTCCACTATCTATATATATATAAATGAATGCATGTCTGTCTGTGTGTCTGTGTGTCCTATGTCCTTCATGCATTACCACACCGTTTATCCGATTGCCATGAAACTTTGGGAGGTTGTTTAATATACTCCGGCGAAGGTTTGTGGCATAGTACGATTGCCATGAAACTTCGGGAAGTTTTTTAATACACTCCCGCGAAGTACATTTATCCTACGATAGATGGCGCGCGTTTACACGAGCATTCGCGCATAGTGTGTTTGATCGATTTCAAATTGTGAAGACCATTTCCCCCCTTCAAAAATATATATGTCTCTATATATGCATTTGTGAACTGTTATTTACGATATTTGTAATCATTTTTGTTTAATCACTTTATTTCGACTTTTTTTGCTAATTATGTTTTCGCTCGAACTTCGTTAAAATCTTAACTGTACCCCGAACAACGACCGAAGTTGTAGGAAGAAATTCGCCTATTTTACCGATCTAGGTATCGCCCTTTTTCAAATTTTAATATCGACTCGAAATAATTTAAAAAGACAAATTACAATAAAACGGTTTATTATCTAACTATCAGAAATTTCCCAACATGCCAAGGAAGAGAGGAAGGAGCAATTAAATAATTAAAATTATAAAGGATTTAAAAATATATATATAAATGGGGAATATCGCGCTTTTGACAATCGCTGCAAGTGTGTGGGCTAAATTTGGAGAATCCGTGCTTCTCGCATGGACAACTGTATGTGGCCAGCTCACGCGTCGGAAAACCTTCCGAATTATTCGTGTACGCACCAGACGAAAAAACAAAAAATATCGTGTATCCACGAGCACTCCAATAAATAAATAGAATTGAAACGACACTTTGAAATGTTTTCCCGATGAAAACGAATAATAATAATATATTTCAATAAAAATGATAAAATGAAAATTTAATTTTATTATAACGAGTTTGCTTGAATTTCATCTCTTCTGAGATCGCAGCAATG
This sequence comes from Centruroides sculpturatus, assembly GCF_000671375.1. Classification (NCBI taxonomy): domain Eukaryota; kingdom Metazoa; phylum Arthropoda; class Arachnida; order Scorpiones; family Buthidae; genus Centruroides; species Centruroides sculpturatus. The sequence goes on along the minus strand of NW_019387165.1, from coordinate 5,994 downwards.
CGCGACGGGTAAGCTAGTACATAATAAAGAAGACAACGAAATAGACAAACACGTTGAGAAAGACTGCAATGCAATAGAGGATGTGGGAAGATTAAAGGTGAATGTATTCGAAGCCATTGACCATTATCCAGAACGCATCAGAAAAGCATGCAGAGTCGCTTCAAGCATGCCAACTTTTCAAGCAAGTGTTGAACGTCTATTTTCCGGATTAAGATTGCTTTTAAGTGATAACAGGCAGTCAATGAAGGACGATTTGCTGTCTGCCATTTTATTTATTAAAATCAATGAGGTTGTATGTTAATTTTTTTAATAATAAATTAGTTGTAAATAAACAAGTTTTTTTATGCGTACTTATATACCAAAGACAAAATTAGTGTAATTCCTATAAGAATATTTTAATCAGAGCGTGGAGCGGAGCATGGAGCGGAGCTGGAGCAAATACTTTGATACCGGAGCGGAGCTGGAGCGGAGCAACTCAAAAAAATGGTCGCTCCAAAGCCCTGTTAAAAAGTATGAATTATGTGTAGGAGAAAATATATATACTAAATTGTTAACTAATCTACATTTCCAGTTAGCATATTCTGTTGTAATCTATATATCTATATATATAAAACTGAATGTATGTCTGTGTGTCTGTCCTTCATGTATTACCACACCGTTTATCCGATTGCCACGAAACTTTGGGAAGTTGTTTAATATACTCCCGCGAAGGTTTCTGGCATAGTACATTTATCCTACGATAGATGGCGCGAGTGTATACGAGCATTTCATCGTGAGATCGATAGATTTCAAATTGTGAAGACTATTTCCAACTTTCAAAAAAATATCTGTATATATGCATTTGTCAGTGGCGTACCGTAGGGGTGGGCGGTCCGTCCCGGGCGGCTCTTTTTAGGGGGCGGCAAAATTTCACGAACTATGGTTGTTGAAATATTGAATGTAAATAGGGTTTGCTTGCAAAATCCGCGAGAGCGAAGCCGCGGGTAACAGTTAGTATGATATATAAATTAAATGCAAGTTTCTGTAAGGTTAAAAATAGTGTATTGTCTCATAAAGAACGTAAAAAATAAACTTAATTTTCAATTTACATTTGTTGCTTTTGATTATTATAGTAAATGTACGAAAAAAAATCTTTATGAAAATACAAAACAGATAAAAGTTACCTCTTTATGTATAATAAACATTAACAAAAAAAATTTTTTTAATACTATAATCTCTGTAAAATATACTGGAATGAAATATTCATATTCCTGTGTAGTTCTTAAGCCCACCAGTGGCCGAGTGGTCTTCGTACCTTAAACACTGGGAGTTCGGTCGTGGGTTCGCGCCGCGATCGGACAGGCTGGCTGCTTGGAGTTTTCCGGGTTTTCTCCTTGCCAATAACGACTAAATAGGAGGCCAGTTCCCCATAAAAGTCCTCCCGGAAGGTATTAGTTCCCTTCGCGTAACATCGCGCCCCAGAGAAGGCAACGGGAAACCACTCTGGGTACTAACTTTAACTAGTAACGCCTTGGCGTATTTACTAACTACTTACTAATCTACGCCGGGTGTGGCCGAGGTCGGGAAAAACCTGATATGGCACGATGAGATGAGTAGTTCTTAAACAGTTTACAAAAGTTATTAGATGTTGAAAATTTAATTTGAACATTTACAGTTTAAAAGATATGTACAAACGACTAACGCATTAAACGTTACAATTAAGATTTAAAAATAATTACAATTAAGATATAAAAATAACATTGTATCTGCTATCGGGAACAATAAAAAACAATTGAAATAAAAAACAATCGTCACAGAATTTCTTATAATGTTACATTTCCATTGACATAACTGTTTTTACATATAAATAAAACGGAACCCATTCAAAAAAACATTAATTTGCTACTTCCGACTGGTCGGCTTTCTGTTTTTGCTTAATTAAATTAACATTGTTTCAGTCGAATACGTAGTCGTATTGATAATTCAGTGTGCGAAATAAATTGCTAAATAATTGCTTCAGGTAAGTATAATTTGGAGTTTCATCAAAGCGGAGACCTCGACAGTAATTCAAGTACGTTGCAAATTCGGCCGGAAATCCATTACAAAGAACTTCTACTGGTATCGACATTTTTAGTTCACGTATTTTTTCATATATCTCTGTTTCGGTCTCTGTTTCCAAACCTTGCCACGGTAGACTTCCGCGATTAAGATACATTAACACATATCCTATCGACTCCATATCGTCCCTACGACTTTGTTCGATACCCAAATGGGTATTGATGCTAACATACCTGATAGTACCAGTCAAATTTCTATCCTCACGATAAGGCATATGTTTTCTTCTGAGAATATATTCTTTTGCTAAACCAAAGTCTATGAGATAAAGCAGGGGTGGCCAACCTTTTGCATACCATGCGCCAATTTTTTGACAGACGAGTTCAGATGCGCCATATAACTCGAACAATTTTTATACAATCTTACGTTCAATGTTAGGGGTTGATAAATAGAGATAAGAATAAATCTGCTTCGCTTAGGAGAGAAAAAGGAATAACTTTATTACGCAGTTGAATTAATTAATTTATGACAGTTCATTGAAGCACCAATTTACAATAGTCAACAATAATCTCTTGTATTCATGATGGTGCTATTGCTGCCAGAGTCTCGTTTGGTAAAGATTACCCTGCACCACAATTATTGGCACTGAGAACAAGATCAGCTTGGAATAACTTTAATCACAATAAATGTTTTCTGCCATTTACACGCCTGTAAACTGATCGGAAATAAAGATCGCAAGACTCAAAATACGTGCGTTCACTGTAATTTACTATGTGGAGAACACTCATTTTATCTGCAAAATAGACTGTAACGAATTGTGCAACAAATGAACTTGCCATGACAGACTATAAAAAATTTCATTTTTTATATAATATTCTTAATCGCAAAAAAGCCAAATCTGGCAATTTTGCTCAGAACTAACTGAAGCGCCACTTGTAATCGTCCAATGCGCCACATTTGGCGCATGCGCCACGTTTTGGCCACCCCTGAGATAAAGCATAATGCGATGTCTTCCAATTCCCATAAGAAAATTATCTGGTTTAATGTCTCGATGAATGAAATTCTTATTGTGAACATATTCAATTCGTTCAATCATCTGATCAGCCAGCATTAACACTGTTTTCATAGTGAAACGGTGTAAACAGAATGTAAAAAGATCTTCTAAACTTGGCCCAAGAATATCCATGACTAAAGCATTATAATTACCTTCTTGTCCATGCCATCGTATACGCGGTATACCAACACCACCTCGAATAATTTTATATAATTTACTTTCGTAGAGTAGTTGATAACGCTTTGCTTTTCTTGACAATTTTATAGCAACACCTTCTCTATTTGTGATGTCGACGCCATGATAAACGTCTCCAAACGAACCACTGCCTATCTTACGTATGAATTTATACTTTCCACCGACGATAATTTTCTCTCTAGATGAAATACTGGCGCTATCCATTTCGATATAAAGTATATCTTGCCGTCTACTGACTTTTTCTCACCTTACTGTAATCTCGGCAACTACACGGGTCATATTTTGGTCACTGTCTCTCGCAAGCCGGTCGCTGATTAGTTAATCATTTTGGATTAGCCAATCGTCGCAGAGCGGCACATCTACCTACGAAGCGTGTCACGTGACATCTGTGGGTGCCATACGGTGATACTAATCTCTGACGTGTTATTTGATGACTTATTCTTTCTGCGAAGAATTCGCTGAACTTCACGCGATAGATCATAATATACTATAGTATTTTTATTGTAATTAGAAACGACTTATTATTATTATTGACTATATGAAACAACAAAGGTAAATCGCTGGTTAACGACAATAATTCTATCTTGATATATATTATGATGATAAATATAAATTAAATGCAACATAAGATGTCTAATGTCTCGATGTAAATAAATATTATACAATTTTATTTACGACATGAAAGAGATTAGGCCATTTAAAAGCAGAGCAGAATTATTAGTTATTTATCGCATTATCATACGCATTATTACATGTTGATTTTAATCTATACTTAAAATGAAATGATGTTTTAATATTTCTATAAATGATAAGGTGACCAGACGTCCCGACAGTCCCGATTTTTAACAATTTGTCCCGCACCCCGCGGTGTCCCGACGTTTTGGAAGGATTCAATTTTTGTCAATTATGTGTCATAAACTTGCGTCTTATATTTAAGATTCGATAAAGATCGTTACGTATTGTGGCTATACGCCATATTAGATATATAATTTGTTCTAATTTTTATATATTTTCCTTTCTTTCTTTTTTGTCTATTGTTTGTCCTTATTAGAATTTTTTTACACAAGACTTCCTACTTGGGTGATGATTAATCCTTTTAGAACAATAGAGAAGAATGTGATCCTGAGGGCTGTGGGTGTATGAACAACAAGCATTCTTTGCTAGGACACCTGTGTGAGATTAGCCGGGGGTACAACTCCGCTAAGGATCGTTGATACCACTTAATCGGCACTATTCCGCGAGAATAGATCTCCGAGTTTCGGATCTCTAGATCCGATCGTAAAAGTTTATATAGGAGAGCGTAAAAAAAAAATGATCTGAACGGCGAAGTTCCGATTCCTGTCAGGTTCCCGACACCAGTTAATCAATCTTATTTATATATTACTGTCGGATATAAAGATACTAGTAGCCCGGAACGCCCCCTAGTGGGCGTTATTTACAAATTCCCATGAAGCACGGTTCCTTTCACATTTTTGTTCCTATCGATATATTCTACAGCTGTCTTCCAGTTTCAATCGCGTACATTTGTCTTAGATTTCAACCCTATATTTCTATCTATTAAACATTCTATAAAACTTTAAAATAGTTTAATTTGTTTATTTACCTTCGGTTGTAAACCTCAATTTTAAATGTATCCGCCATTTTTTCAACAAATTTCCCGTGAGTCAATGCGCGACGTTCACTAACTTGTGAGTCACGGGATGTTGTAAACATGCTGTGCAAGGTTAATCAAGGCATATAATAATTATTTATACCATTCCGTGGTATAAATAATAAATTCTTATTACAAATAAAACTAATTTACTGTTAATTTAAAATCATCGCTAGGGCTCCTCTAGTGCCCGTTTTTGGTATACCGTTACGCGGATAAGCCGACGGACGGACGGACACGCGTTCAATGGGTTATATAGATAGATATGCTGCCTGTAGCTGTTTATCAAGAAATTTTATAGGAGAACAATTATTGTTAGCGGGACACGTCATTATGTGGTATCGAAACAAATGAGTGAGATCGTTCTATACATATTTGTGCCCTTTGTGTTAAAAAACACCAGCGTTGAAATTGTCTCATCAGGGCCGGATTTACAAGTAAAAAGGCTCGACTTTCAAGGGACTTCAAACATTTGTACAAAAAAGAAAATTAAAATCAGATTTTGTAATAAACATTTTTTTACAAACCAACAAAATATTCTTTACTATTATTTTGTGTTGTATTTCATTAATTTTTTTCTAAAAATTAACATAAGATTTTTTTTTTAAATTGATAAAACCAATTTTTAAAAATTTTTTTAATGGAATGGGTATAAAAATTTAATTAAATTTAGTTATAAAACAGAAGACTAGTGAAACCTCACGTCTTTTTCTTCCAATAACCGTATTAAATTAAAGTCATAGTCTGATTTAATTCTTTTCTTTTTAAGATTGACTTCTAAAATTGTGAAGGGTTGGTAAGGGGCCTTACAGAGTTCAGCTTAGGGCTTCGAAATGCTTTAATCAGGCCCCGTGTCCAACACAAAATTACTGGCATTTTAAACTTTAACAAAATGTTTTAAAATTGACAGCATAAATTGTTCGTGTAAAGCTGGACAATCGGGAAACTGCCAATTCTTAACAGTCTAAGCGTTGCTTTTTCTATCGCTTTTCATCTTTACTGCTGATAATAGACAAGAATGAATCAAACGACCCAGATAGAATAGTTTTGTTTTTAAACA
>NW_019387164.1:0-13833 GCF_000671375.1 Centruroides sculpturatus | reverse complement strand
CTCGCCTTTACTTATGAATTATGACTGGTCTGGAAATTCAGCGACCGTTGGCTTTTTATCTTTCAGACTGGTTTACTTCTGCTCTGCTCCGCTTTTCTCTTGAAAAACTGTACAACAGCACGCATTTATACCATCTTGGATTCATTTTGGAGAATAATACATTAGAATTGTAATTCAACATTACTACAATCAGATTTTTTTTTCTAGTAAAAAATTTAATAAAAATAAAATGGCATATTTTATTACGTTTTAATCTTCATTCATAATTAAGTTGCATAAAGTATTTCGAAAATATTTTAATTATAAGTTTATCATTAAAAAGGAGTTCAATAAATGACGGGTTAGTGACTTCATATTAGACACTCCTATAGAGGATATCATCCATCATTTTTACAAAGAAGGAACAAATTTAGGGTCGTCCAGATCATGGATAGTGAGTAGCCGTCTTTCTTTATAAGCTCAACCATCACCCATTGACATACATTACGTTAAGAATCAATGAAGTTTAAAGATTTAAGAAAATGGATAGCGACCAAATTCCTGCTACTAAAAATATATATTAAAAAACTATATCATCGCTGAAATTTATTTAATACATATTTTTATTTTTTAATACAAAGTTCAAATTTTTTAAATTGAATTTTCTCTTATAATAAGTATATAAATATAATTTAAATTTTAAATTTTGTTAAAATTATTTTTATATAAGAATAATTGCATATTTAAATTTTTAATTATTCATAATTCTTGTTTATAAAATCAACAATTTTTTTCAGTACAAATAAGAAATTAAAATATTTCGCTTAAGGATTTTCTAGAATTGTTCGTTGGTTATAATTTAATTTAAATAGTTTGATTAAAATTACTGAGAAATATTATTTGTGATAAATTAATTATATTAATTTATTTAATCGAATTTCTAACGGTTAGACGACGAGGGAATAAAAATAAAGATAAATTTTAAAATATGATACCATAAAATGAAATGTCTTACTTATGCAAACACAATTTTATTCTCTTTTACAAATTTAATCATAATTATTTGTGCGAATTTCCGTATAAACGATTCCTTTTCTAAAATAAAAGAGGGATGAAATTGTTAATATATGAAGCTTAAAAAGTTCTCTGAAGTTCGTAACTAAAAGAACGTGAAAGTAGGCCTATGCAATTATTAGTTTGGCACAATTTTATACACAAGAAAAAAAAAATCAAAATTACCCAATCAATATCGAACTTACATCGCAGACAACCGATCAATATTCCATTCTCAGTTATGATTGAGGTTGGAAGAGAATTGCCAATGTGTAGGCTATATTTCGGTTCATTTCGCTTACATTCATAACCTAATAAGAAGAACATAAGCGGAGATTTTTTCCTAGAATAATCCACTACTAAAATAAGACCAATGAGAACAGCTTCAAGAATTTCCAGGTTCCATAAATGTAATGGAACTTTCAAATTCTCAAAAATTCCGTAAATTGTATCTTGGAATTTTGTAGTTGTCGAAAATTTATTTACAATAGGGCAGGAAGAAAAGAAAAATACAAATTACATTCAGTAAAGATAGATCTTAGAATGTATTTAGACTTCATTGATGTCGAAAGGCCGATTAAGTAAGAATATAAACTTTCTATTACCTTATTTACTAATTAAATTATTCTATGTATCGTATGTCTGTATAACCATTAAGAAATTTATATATCTTTTAGTTATTTTTAACAATTTTATAAGAAAAAAGTTTTTTAATAAACAATATTCAATCCAGTTATATTTAATACAATAATTTGCTAAGCTTTTCAATCAGAATTTTGCAAATAATTCTATATATAATTAAACTATTTGTTTAATTTTAATGTATAAATTATCAAAAATTTGAATAAATAATTTAAATATAATTTTTAATAAAATCATTTTTATAAGAATCTTCTCGCTGATTATTATTCTTATATTAGTTTACATAATCACATAAGTCTAAAATATAAAAATAAGATAAAGTTAAATAATATGCTCCAGATAAAGTAAACAAACATTCTTGATATTTATTTAATTTACGAACCACATTGGGTTTATATCTGAATTATGATGATAAATTTTAGTACAGATCATACTTAGAATGATTTATATGCTTTTATTGTACGATTTAAAATATTTTAAATTAAATTTTAAAACCTTAATATTTGGAATTCTATTTGAAGAATATTTATTATTCTATTATATTATTCAGAATTTATTGATTTTATTTGAGATTCTTTGTGCGCTTCCCCTCGGAATTATGAAAGTTTTATTAAAGAAATTCGTAGCACTCCATAATCAAATATAATTTTAGTCAGTTATTTTTTAATATATGACCCATAATAAACATATTAGCATTCATACGGAAGCTTTATAAATTTACATGCTTCGTGTTAATAAAAATACATGCTCGTTTATTCAACTAAAAATTATCGTAGGCCTATTACAAAGTTCATATTAACAGTAAATTATATAAATTTTAGTTAAGTATAAAGTAAAGAATTTACTAGATAGACTTTTTTAAATTCCAGACTTAAAAATACATTCAAGTTTAACTTACAAATTAGAATATCTAGTTAAATTATGAAACTTAATATCGTGTTACATGATCCATGCTGATATCACAGAATCATAAATATGAAAATTTATTACTTTTAAGGTATGTGATCCAGTAAAAGTTTTTAACTCTCAGATCAAAGACCAAGTAAGATAATTATAATTTTTTGAAGTTTCTCATTAACAAAATTATGTTTAATATTTCATTTAGGAGATAACGAAAATAGCGTAGAAAGTGATAAAAATTCCAAATTTAATAGGATATAATTTTTTAAAACTCTTTCCGCTCCGTCGGAATTAAGAAGACCTTTTAGCGAGCCCATTATAGGTTCGAACAGGACCACAATAGGGCAATAGGGCGGTGAGGGACGGGGTCTGACATTTCTAGACAGTTCACCCCATAAAATTCCTGCGGTTTTCGACCCAACCGGATTCCGGGTCCTACAGAGTGGTAGGATGCCACCTTATCGTTATGATTTTTAATTATATCATATAAATTTTATAAAGTTCATCTTTTATATTTATAATTTTAATTTTTAATAATTTTTACATTTAATATTATGTATTAATATAATATGACAACAATGGAAATATTATATTTATTCGGGATGTACTGTACTTTAACTAGAAAAAATGACAAAATTATTTGTAAGTTTTCTTCTTCGTTTTTAAATCCCGATTTGTTTATTCAAAGTTTTATTAAATACTTTTTTTTAATATATTTTTAAAATGATTTTTATTTTATATTTATAAGTACATACATTAAAGAAGCGTAAATGAACTAAACTAAGCGAAAAATCCTAACGATTTTTAATCTCTACCTTCTGTTTAAACTTTTATTTTCTAGTTTAGTTTTCCATATATGAAAATACCGCTGTCGAACGGCAAAAACAAATCCAGCAGAAGAATATTTTATTATATTTTGAATAATATATTTTTCTAAGCATCACCATTCTTATTTGCAAGTATTATAACGAGATTTTTTTACACTTTTTTCTTTTTTAACCTACAAATATTATTCTTCTGATCAACACTTTCAGGAAATTTTTGATGTTAACTTCCTTTCAAAAAGAAAAAAAAAACTGTCTCGTCTTTCGAGGATGTTCTACATTTCCCGAGTGCATTGAATTCATAAGGCACTTATTTTTGTTCAGCAATCAGAGCAGAATGATCTTCATCTAAAATCAGTCAAACTATTATAACGTGTGAATAGCTGCCTGATCTCTAAGAAATATTTTAAACATTTATATTTGATAAAAATTGTTTTTAGATGACTTTTAAAAGTAATTATTAAACAAATTCAATAAAATTAAATTAATTCACTAGTGACAGAAAGCAATTGTTTTCTATTAAATATCAGAACAATATATTTAATCGAGAGATTTTATAAAAAGTACAAAAGTAAAAGATAAATATATTTTTAAATAGATATAAAAAATTTTATTTTGTTTTTTTTTCTAAAAATAAGTTTTTAAACCTAAAAAATATCGCTGAATTTGTAGAAATATTTTAAGAACATTCCTTAGCGTAGAGTTACTACAGAGTTTTTTACTGTTTAAAAATATACTTTCATGAATAAAAATCATCATAATATACATTTTCATATTGATTTTTACTTATAAAATTAATTATATGCAAATTTAACTTAAGTTTTAATGTTTATTTATTTTATTTTTTATTTATTCTAGCATTTATCATAAAAGTCTATGGATTTAAATTTGCGATTTTAATACTTTTTCGGAAAAAATAAAATATTAAAGGCGTGGAAAAATTAAGTCGAAACATCTTACCTTTAAAAACAGCTTATAAAAGAACTAAAATATAAAATTCTTCTATTTATTACATAATTAGTATTAGCAATTTTTTACGATTTACGAAGGATTAAGATAACCTCTAACTATAAACAATTTTTCTTTCTAATTATCAAATTATTTATAAAATTTTTAAAGTTATTTTACATAGATTAAAAATCTATTATAAAATTAAAATAAACAAACATGTTTTTTATTTATCATTTATTTATTACTAAAAAGAACTCTTACGATTAGTTTAGAAATTCAATTATTTTCGGATTCAAAGTCATTACATTTGAAAGATATTTTAAATATGATTAAAATTTTTATTATTTTAAAAATTTTATCCTATTTAATTAAGAAAAACTTATCCATTTATAGAAATAATAATAATAATTATTTTTTTTATTTCTTCTAGAGAATTAGTCTTGTCCCCTTTATATAGAATTATCTTCAGTTTTTGTTCTTGTTTATTTGTGGTTATTCAGCTAATAATTGTCTGTTATTGATTGCTTTCTTTTATCTTAATAACTTATAATCGTCGTCTACATTGGATCACTTTAATAAAACAGCTTTTTATTTTTTTATTAAAATTTTAAAATAGTTATACAATACTATACAATGATTTTAGTATGATTTTTTTGACGTATTTGTAAATATAAAAATTAAAAATTTAAATTAGTTGCTGGCAGTTTCTACTAAAATGTTTATTAAAAAAGTATGAAAAATTTCAATATATTACATTTTCAATAATTAAAATAGCCATCAAAACTTGCAAAAATATCTTTCTGTAGATATATAAATTATTTAATAATAAATTATGTTCAGCTTTACCAAAAAAAATTATTTTATAATTATTATAGATATAATTTCAGTTAATAACAATTATTATTTTAAGATTTATTAATCAAATTAATACATTTTATATTAAATGAATTAAATTACTTTTATTGAATAAATTTACGTAAAATTAATTTAAAAGTATAATATAAGAAATTAAGAAATATAATAATTCTTAAAATTCTAATTATAATCAATGATAAATGTCTACATTTTTCTTATTTTATATGATTTATATAACGGAAAATGAAATACATAAGAAAGAATAAATAAAGTGTAGATAAATGTGAAAATTATACTTTTTATTGACTAGAAGTAAAGATTATATTAACTGTATTATTAGTAAATAGTGTATAAAGCTTCTTTGGTCATTAAAAATATTCATTTCATTTGTTAGTATTAAAAAATAATAATTTTTATAATATTATTCCATTTCTATCTTCTATATTTTTGTGAAAGTAATGTACTCTTTTACTTTTTTTCTTTTGTGTTGTAAAATATGGAATGTTTCTATAGATTTTTTTTCCTCTGGATCCATACTTATATTGATATTGATTATATTGATGATACTTATTTCAAAGGTTATATCTATTATATATTTAAAATAAAATCGGGTTTTAATTATGAAATAAAATAAAATAATTTAATTTTTATATTTATTAATAAAAATATTTTCCTACCGAAACAATTACAATAAAAATTATTAATAACGGGAAAACGTTTATAATAATATTTAAATATTGAATCGAACTATTTATTATTTTATATTTTTGATAAAATTAAAGATTTGAACATTATTAATAATTTTTTATATCTAGAATTTTGTTCTATATTCTTTGAAGTAGATAAATGATTTCTTATATTTAAAGATTTATTAGGAAAAAATAAATAAACGAAATTTATTAAATATATTTTATAGAAAATAAACAACGTGAAAAATTGATATCTTTTATTTCTATAATAATATAAGTTCTAAAAGTTTTCCTAGAACAATAAAAATTTATAAAATAATAGTGAAATAGTAATGATTATATACCGAAAATATATGATCTAATTATATAAAAAATTTGTTAATTTAACATTTTTTATATGCTTTAATACTTCACTCTTTTATCATCTAAACTATAAAAATAAAAATGTAATTACAGTACTTAAATAAATTTCTCTGGTTTTATGAGTCAATCTCTGCATCAATCACTAAATTATTATATTAAAGAAACATTTAAGACATTTTTATTTGTATGATAAAATGAATAGGAATTAAAATATTTAAAAATTTTATCACTAATATAATTCTAATTATCATAATCTTATATATTCAAATACTAATTACATCTTTACATACAAAATATGTTTTACATCAGAATTAAACTTGGAAATTATGTTTATAATAAACACTTTAAAGATGAACACGAAAAAATCCTAACGCAAATCAATATTATCTAAACAGTAATTTATATTTTCCAGAGCAACAACATAAGCATCAATCATATTAAAAAGATAATCATAAAAATTTTTTTTGATGATGTTTAAATTGCTATTGGTAGTTTTCTGTGTGATTTTACGAATGTGTCCCTGCTTTATCACTGTTCCATCAAGATTGTTGATAAGTTAGGGCAAAGAAAAACTTTTCTACGGTTTTAAAACTCCCCAAAGACGACAAGAGGTACAAATCACTTTATAGTCCCGCGAGTACTTTAAAGGTTCATTCAATAGTTTTTTCTGCAATATATATTTCTTCTAAGTACCTCCGAGGCCAAAGGAATTCAAAACTTATTAAGAAAAAACTGGAATTTTTCCTATTGAAGTCGATAGAACCGGATTAGAAAAATAGCTCAATTTTAATTATTTTAAATGATAAATAGAAACGTCATATATTCTAATGATATTTATTTTTGTATTTAATTCTACTTAAAATACTAAATAAATTATTAGCAATACTTTAAGAGAGAATAAAATAATTATTCTTTTCGATTTTTAATAGTTTTTTTTTTATATTAAATCAAGTTAAAATATAATTTTATATAATTATTTTAATTTTTATAAAAAAATATTTCCTAGCAATACATTAAATATTTTTAATATATAAATTTAATTTAAAAACATTTAATTAAATGATTTACTGAACAGCTTAATTTCTCTTTCAGACGTTTATTTTTTATCTTAATACAATAAAAACAAATTCGAAGAAAATCGTACCCAATTTAATTATTACGAATTTACCAAAAATAATTTTTAAAAAAAATTATTCGTAAAGTAGGCTATATAAATCATTTTTAATCGTAAAAATAATTGTTTGAATTTGATGTTCTTACATTATTTTCTATTAGAGAAATTTTATATTTTTTGTTCTTCCTTTTGTTAAACTTGATTTTAAAAACACTTCACGAATCAATTTTATGAACAAGTAGATAAAGAAACAAAAACACAAGATTGTTTTTTTGTAGAAAAACTATTTCTCACATATAACTACTCTGTCCTCTACCATCCTGCACATGTCTAGACGACAAGTGCCTGGATAGGATACAAGAAAAACTGTGACACTTTACCAAAAAGATTCATTACAGGTTTTCAATTACAATTTCTAGCAAAGTAAAAAAATAAAATCACTTTAAGTCGTCGTTATTTTTTCTTCGTTTTTTCCCTTTGCTTCTTACAAAACTTTCTACAAGCAATTCTTATTTTGACCTCTCGCCTTCTTTCTATTCGAACGTTTCAAGGTGATTCAACAAAACTATAAAATGTAGGAAACTAAAAGAAGAAATTTATTTTATTTTTTAATTCAAAAAACGATAAACTAAATAAAAAATAATTTTTTTTAATATTCGAATTTAATTGACAATTATTAACAATTAATTTTGATTAAAAAATAAATGAGACAGAAAATTTTTGAAAGTTTGATTCAATAATTTACTATTTCATCAGAAAAAATTAAATTATTTCAAAATGTAATCGGTTCCAATAAAAAATAAAATCGATTATTCTTTTAAAAAGTGCTTAATTTTGTCTTTAAAAAAATAAAATAAAATTTATAAAAGAAAACATCAACAGATAAAATCGAATAAGTGTAGATTTTTCCATTCAATTTTTGCTTAAATTAATAAAATTAAACATACTTTTTAAAAATTACTAATGGTTATCTCTCATATTCGTAATTATTAATTTAAATATAGGACATTAAAGTTAAAAGTAAAATGTTTTAATTTTGTTAGACAACTTAAAAGACTGGAAGATAGCTGACACCTGCAGTTGTTAATCCTAAGAAGGGCCGACACATCAAACTTAGAAGATAGCGACTATGATCAGAATAATGGATTGAGTGTTATCTAATCCAGTTTGCTTGACGTATAACTTTAAAATAATTTATAAATAAAACAGGAAGCGCCGAACGTTGCCGTGAATCAGTACCTTAACTTGTAAACATTTAATTATTTATAGACACTTCGATTTCAAAAATAAACTTTAATGTGTTTTCAAAGTGTAAGTAATGATGGAAAACATATTTTTTTAATTTTTCCAATAATGAATTTCGTATATTTATAAGCTAAAAATCTGATAATTTTCCTTGTAATTTTAATGTATTTTCTTACTTTTACAAAGAATCGATAATATTTATAATCGATATTTTAAAAAATTTATTTTTAAGATATTAAAATATGTATTTATTTATAGAAAAAGCTATAGGTTAATCAGAAATATATAACGAATTTTATTTTTATTTCTCTTGTATAAAGCTTCTTTGGTCATTAANATAATATAAGAAATTAAGAAATATAATAATTCTTAAAATTCTAATTATAATCAATGATAAATGTCTACATTTTTCTTATTTTATATGATTTATATAACGGAAAATGAAATACATAAGAAAGAATAAATAAAGTGTAGATAAATGTGAAAATTATACTTTTTATTGACTAGAAGTAAAGATTATATTAACTATATTATTAGTAAATAGTGTATAAAGCTTCTTTGGTCATTAAAAATATTCATTTCATTTGTTAGTATTAAAAAATAATAATTTTTATAATATTATTCCATTTCTATCTTCTATATTTTTGTGAAAGTAATGTACTCTTTTACTTTTTTTCTTTTGTGTTGTAAAATATGGAATGTTTCTATAGATTTTTTTTCCTCTGGATCCATACTTATATTGATATTGATTATATTGATGATACTTATTTCAAAGGTTATATCTATTATATATTTAAAATAAAATCGGGTTTTAATTATGAAATAAAATAAAATAATTTAATTTTTATATTTATTAATAAAAATATTTTCCTACCGAAACAATTACAATAAAAATTATTAATAACGGGAAAACGTTTATAATAATATTTAAATATTGAATCGAACTATTTATTATTTTATATTTTTGATAAAATTAAAGATTTGAACATTATTAATAATTTTTTATATCTAGAATTTTGTTCTATATTCTTTGAAGTAGATAAATGATTTCTTATATTTAAAGATTTATTAGGAAAAAATAAATAAACGAAATTTATTAAATATATTTTATAGAAAATAAACAACGTGAAAAATTGATATCTTTTATTTCTATAATAATATAAGTTCTAAAAGTTTTCCTAGAACAATAAAAATTTATAAAATAATAGTGAAATAGTAATGATTATATACCGAAAATATATGATCTAATTATATAAAAAATTTGTTAATTTAACATTTTTTATATGCTTTAATACTTCACTCTTTTATCATCTAAACTATAAAAATAAAAATGTAATTACAGTACTTAAATAAATTTCTCTGGTTTTATGAGTCAATCTCTGCATCAATCACTAAATTATTATATTAAAGAAACATTTAAGACATTTTTATTTGTATGATAAAATGAATAGGAATTAAAATATTTAAAAATTTTATCACTAATATAATTCTAATTATCATAATCTTATATATTCAAATACTAATTACATCTTTACATACAAAATATGTTTTACATCAGAATTAAACTTGGAAATTATGTTTATAATAAACACTTTAAAGATGAACACGAAAAAATCCTAACGCAAATCAATATTATCTAAACAGTAATTTATATTTTCCAGAGCAACAACATAAGCATCAATCATATTAAAAAGATAATCATAAAAATTTTTTTTGATGATGTTTAAATTGCTATTGGTAGTTTTCTGTGTGATTTTACGAATGTGTCCCTGCTTTATCACTGTTCCATCAAGATTGTTGATAAGTTAGGGCAAAGAAAAACTTTTCTACGGTTTTAAAACTCCCCAAAGACGACAAGAGGTACAAATCACTTTATAGTCCCGCGAGTACTTTAAAGGTTCATTCAATAGTTTTTTCTGCAATATATATTTCTTCTAAGTACCTCCGAGGCCAAAGGAATTCAAAACTTATTAAGAAAAAACTGGAATTTTTCCTATTGAAGTCGATAGAACCGGATTAGAAAAATAGCTCAATTTTAATTATTTTAAATGATAAATAGAAACGTCATATATTCTAATGATATTTATTTTTGTATTTAATTCTACTTAAAATACTAAATAAATTATTAGCAATACTTTAAGAGAGAATAAAATAATTATTCTTTTCGATTTTTAATAGTTTTTTTTTTATATTAAATCAAGTTAAAATATAATTTTATATAATTATTTTAATTTTTATAAAAAAATATTTCCTAGCAATACATTAAATATTTTTAATATATAAATTTAATTTAAAAACATTTAATTAAATGATTTACTGAACAGCTTAATTTCTCTTTCAGACGTTTATTTTTTATCTTAATACAATAAAAACAAATTCGAAGAAAATCGTACCCAATTTAATTATTACGAATTTACCAAAAATAATTTTTAAAAAAAATTATTCGTAAAGTAGGCTATATAAATCATTTTTAATCGTAAAAATAATTGTTTGAATTTGATGTTCTTACATTATTTTCTATTAGAGAAATTTTATATTTTTTGTTCTTCCTTTTGTTAAACTTGATTTTAAAAACACTTCACGAATCAATTTTATGAACAAGTAGATAAAGAAACAAAAACACAAGATTGTTTTTTTGTAGAAAAACTATTTCTCACATATAACTACTCTGTCCTCTACCATCCTGCACATGTCTAGACGACAAGTGCCTGGATAGGATACAAGAAAAACTGTGACACTTTACCAAAAAGATTCATTACAGGTTTTCAATTACAATTTCTAGCAAAGTAAAAAAATAAAATCACTTTAAGTCGTCGTTATTTTTTCTTCGTTTTTTCCCTTTGCTTCTTACAAAACTTTCTACAAGCAATTCTTATTTTGACCTCTCGCCTTCTTTCTATTCGAACGTTTCAAGGTGATTCAACAAAACTATAAAATGTAGGAAACTAAAAGGAGAAATTTATTTTATTTTTTAATTCAAAAAACGATAAACTAAATAAAAAATAATTTTTTTTAATATTCGAATTTAATTGACAATTATTAACAATTAATTTAGATTAAAAAATAAATGAGACAGAAAATTTTTGAAAGTTTGATTCAATAATTTACTATTTCATCAGAAAAAATTAAATTATTTCAAAATGTAATCGGTTCCAATAAAAAATAAAATCGATTATTCTTTTAAAAAGTGCTTAATTTTGTCTTTAAAAAAATAAAATAAAATTTATAAAAGAAAACATCAACAGATAAAATCGAATAAGTGTAGATTTTTCCATTCAATTTTTGCTTAAATTAATAAAATTAAACATACTTTTTAAAAATTACTAATGGTTATCTCTCATATTCGTAATTATTAATTTAAATATAGGACATTAAAGTTAAAAGTAAAATGTTTTAATTTTGTTAGACAACTTAAAGGACTGGAAGATAGCTGACACCTGCAGTTGTTAATCCTAAGAAGGGCCGACACATCAAACTTAGAAGATAGCGACTATGATCAGAATAATGGATTGAGTGTTATCTAATCCAGTTTGCTTGACGTATAACTTTAAAATAATTTATAAATAAAACAGGAAGCGCCGAACGTTGCCGTGAATCAGTACCTTAACTTGTAAACATTTAATTATTTATAGACACTTCGATTTCAAAAATAAACTTTAATGTGTTTTCAAAGTGTAAGTAATGATGGAAAACATATTTTTTTAATTTTTCCAATAATGAATTTCGTATATTTATAAGCTAAAAATCTGATAATTTTCCTTGTAATTTTAATGTATTTTCTTACTTTTACAAAGAATCGATAATATTTATAATCGATATTTTAAAAAATTTATTTTTAAGATATTAAAATATGTATTTATTTATAGAAAAAGCTATAGGTTAATCAGAAATATATAACGAATTTTATTTTTATTTCTCTTGTATAAAGCTTCTTTGGTCATTAANCATCTTAATAAACTTGTTAACTCACCTTTTACGGATAAGTTAGGCTTTCCCCATTGTAATCGTCCTATCGCTTATTTTGATAGTGTTTTATTAAAAAAAATATATATTTTAATGGTTTATTAAATTCGGAATCATTCACTCTTAGAAACCCAATTAGAGTTACTAAAAATATCTCATGCTGTGCTCGTCCTTTATTTCGTCTTAATTTGTTCAGAGGATCTTTTCATTTCCGCGCTATAAATGCTATATGCGATTTAGATCTTTTTTATATGCGATTTTACACGTTTTAAAATTACTTGTCTGTAATAAAGACTAGCCTTTATTTCTTTAATTATTTTACTATAAATTTTATATAGACTATTATCTATGTTATCGTCTTATTTTTATGTTCATTACACATTATTTTTCTATGAGGAGCGGGCATCTCTTGCTAATTATGGCATTACCCTGTAGAAAATAAATAAACGAATATATACGTGTCTGCCATTTTTACTTTGTTCTCTTTTTATCTTAATTCGATATTGTTATATTTTGTAAGAATTTTATAGATAAAAGGTTAATGTTATATTTTGTTACATAAGAAACAAACTAAGAAAAGATATGTTTCAATTATAAAAAAAAATCTCTGAACCTTAAAAGTAAATACAGTAATGTGTTTATACTAAACTATAAACTTATGACATCTTCTAGAGAGTAATTATTAGATATTACAGTTTTACTAGAAGCGTGAATAATATATTATTTACTTTTTAAAATCATTTAACTGTTAATAAAAATGTAAATTGATATAAACCATATTATTTCAAGGTGACTGAAATATTATGATTTGCTAGGCATTGTTACAGAGCTAGTTAGCATAGAAGATTTATATTAATACTGTACTAGATTCATAAGCGTATATTGTACTATAGGTCATTAGTATGATAATATTAGTAATCTATAATGTTCAATTTATATATTGTATTCATTACAGTTATTGCAATATAATTGTTTGCGATACATTATTAAAGATATTAAGAGTTTTAATGACCGTGTTTTATGGGATCGGGATAAATCTATTTGGTAAATGTTATTTCAGTGGAGGATTTTTTTTGAAGCAGTATCTGTAAAGTTACGCTGTCCTGTTAGCTTGGCTTACGGGATAATCCGCGATTATTCTATATAATCCGCTTAAACATAAGCCGAGATTAAGTCAAAGGATAGCTTACTGGTTTTTAAGTGAAATAATTAGCATATTTAAGTTATTTTTTCTTTTTGGTAACCTATATTTAAG
>NW_019387163.1:0-15388 GCF_000671375.1 Centruroides sculpturatus | reverse complement strand
TAAAAAACAGCTTTGATAATGAAATTTCTTGACACAAGACCATCAATGTCTTCAGTAAATTACTATAATTAGAAAAAAACTAGAATCAAAAAAGTTAATAACAAAGCTGAGAGGATTTTCAACTGAAAAATAAAGATGATATAAAATAAAATTTAATCTCTGTTCATTTTATAACGTTTAATTAAAAATGGAACCTTGGAATCCACCCCATCATTTTCCATATATTGTAAATGCTAGTTTTGATTCATATAGAATCAATCTATTACATAAATTAAGAGTTAAATGTACAAATTTTAAAAATACACCTAATTATTCAATTTTAATTCTCAATTTAATTTTTATGAAATGTAGAATACACACATTAATTAAAGCATAAATATTACTCAATAAATATATTTACTAAAATCAAAAGTGAATTTTTAAGTTTTAGAAATATTAACCATGCATTACATCATATTTTATTTCCTTACAGCAAACTCTATAACTTCATTTGAATATATTATTTCATATAAATCTATGCTAACAATCATAAATGTTTAGCCACTTTCAACAAAAATCATTTCTGGCAAAATTTCTTTATACCAATAATCAGAAAAATGTTCAAATGAATTTAATTTTTTCTAAATTTTAGTTAGTTTTAAAACCTATAGCAATGAAATACAATTTACCTGTTTGTAACCCTCGAGAACACCCTTAGCTTTTTCATATCGCCGATGTAAATCTGCAAAAGCAGATTCTACATTCTGTAGATCTTCTAATGCCTAATAAAAATATCAAAATAGCATAATGCAATAAATAATTTAACAAAAGACAATGCCATAAAATTTTAATTAAAAAATAAATTAAGATATTTTCACATAATGTATTTCAAATTATATATAAAATAAGTTATATTTTTAAATGTTATAATTAATGTAAACTCTCCCTAAAGAAACTTAAATTTTACTACTTTAAAATAATTTTTTTTTTTTTACAATTGCTCATGCCATTTATATTCTATAATATTCTGAAATGAAATGAATGTATAATTCTCTATAATGAAATCATTAATGAAAATACAAAAGAACTTCATGTTAACTGATAATACAATTTTACACTTATCACATTTGGATCTGACTAATTAAAATGAATAATTCATAGTATCTAAAACTTATTAATAAAATTTAAAAACAATCATTTTTCTACATTATATTCATGTCAATAAGATCCACAGAAAAATATTCTTCAATGTTCATTTTATGTTACTAAAAGAAAACGGCAATTACATATTTAAGCAGATACACAAATCATACAACATAATTTTCAAAATAAATTACATTTGTTATAAAAATTATTCACAAGTTTTTCAGGAGATATTATAGTAAAGCAATTATTTAAACGAAGAATTATTATATATAGAATGTATCTATAGCATCAAATGTACATGAAATTAATCTAAAAAATTATATACAAAGTGCAAACAATGAAAAATAGTTAACTTGCTAAAATACAATTATTAAAAAACTGTTTAGAAAGTATATTCAAATACTTTTTCAGATATGCCCACTCTGAGAAGAGGACCATCAGTAGCAGTGGGGATGGATGGGACGTGCTCCCCCTTCCACTCCCTGCTCCCAATTTAATGTCATTGCTCCAATTTTAAGATATTCATAAACTATCTTAATTTTGATTCTAAAATAAGTTCTAATATTTTCAGATTATCATCCAAAACAAATTCTAAAATTATGTGATTAATTTTATAAATGTAATTAATATTACTTTTTTTACTTAATGTACACTGCTGGCCATTAAAATTGCAACACCAGGCAGGAATGATCGTATGAACATCAAAATCATATGAAAGGAAGAAGAGGTTGGGATATGCAAATGATTAGTATTTCAGTGCATTTAGACAATGCAGGAGGGACAAACGACATCTGAAGCACTGCATAAAAGAAAAGTTGTGCAGTGGATTTCTCATTCAGAAATCGCTTTGTAAGGTCGGGGTTTCATCAGAATATCGTGTTATGCCTCGAGTAAGAAGAAGAAATGCTTACCAGCAAGTAGTGGAATTCAATAGAGGCAGGATCATTGCCTCTCAAGAGTGTGGATTATCATTCCATGATATTGCAACTCGCACTGGTCGAAATCCAACCACTGTCATGCGAATATGGAATCGATGGGCTGCTGAGGGTCTTACTGAACAGCATGCAGGATCTCAATGTCCTCCCATGACTAATGCTCGAGAGGACAGACATATTGTGAGGTCGGCCGTGCAAAACCGTACAACCACATCACGGACCATTAGTCAGGAAATGAGCTTGTTTGCAGCACGTCTAGTATCTGCTCGTACAGTGCTATGATGTTTTCAGCAGCGTGGACTGTCAGCACGGCGACCATTACTTTGGCTTCCCTTGACAATGCAGCATAGAGAGAGACAGCAACTCTGATGCGCTCAACGACAAAGCTAGATACAGGAGTGGCACGATGTCATCTTTTCAGATAAGTCCCGGTTCTGTGTGCAGCATTCTGATGGCCGTATACGTGTCTGGAGGCTCCGAGCAGACCGCTCATCGCCTGCTTGCATTTGATATTGACTTAGGGGCCCTGCACCTGGTGTGATGATATGGGCAGCCATTGGTACACGACACGCACATCTCTAGTTCGGATCGATGGTAATTTGAACTCAGGTCGGTACATTTCTGACATTTACATCCAGTGGTTGTGCCCTATCTCTGAGGCCTGCAAAATGCCATCTTCCAACAAGATAATGCAAGACCTCATGTTGCATGTCGAGTTCTGACCTTCCTCGATACAGAGGATATTCAATTGTTGCCCTGGCCTGCATGGTCTCCAGATCTCTCACTAATTGAAAACATCTGGTCATGGGTTGCTGAGAGACTGGCCCGCCACCCCTCTCCTGCTAATACAGTTGATGAAGCATGGCATAGACTTGAAGCAGCATGGAATGAGTTGCCCGTTTCTGTCATCCAAACCCAGTTTGACTCCATGCTTAAACGGATAAGGGCCGTTTTAGCCGCCGGGGATGGCAACTGTGTCTACTAATTTTGCACCCCTGTAAACCCCCAAACTGCTTGCAAATTTAATCATTTTGTCTTTATGCCCATACTGTTTATGTACAATAAATCTTTTTTTTTCTTTTTTTTAATCAAAGAAGACACAGTCTGTCCAAAAATATTTTTTGAAAAACCACTTTTATTCTTATCATGTGTTCCAGAACACCTTCGACGACCGGACCTTTCTTTTGAGGCTACTAGGTCGTCAGGTTAAAACATTCCTTAAAAAACACACAAAAATATCCAATTAAAACAATAAAAGTAAAAAGTTGGAACTGGTGGTCTTACAGACGTCTTAAGTTTTCATCCTGTCCAGTTAGGGAATTTCACGCCTTTATATCCACTTGGTAAGTGCGCTGTTAATATATCCGAAAATAAATTTCTTTGCATGTCCGATTGTGATGTCAGAAGAGTACTGTACACGTCATTTTTAGATGCAAGCATGCGTCATTTTTGAACAGGCATGTCCATGCAACTTGGTCTTACACAGAAAGAATTTTTAGGTAAACCCTTAGCTACTTGCAAATTGGAAGCACTTGCTGTCTGTACTGTACATTCCATGTCATTGGTTTTGAACTTAATGGTTTGAGACTTGGCATATTGGCTATTCTATGCAAACAAATCTACACATGTGGCATTAGTGCACTTATTTGAGAGCATAAAAGATTATTCTGTAGTTTTTAAAGTGTTATCCATAAGTCCATAATTTACACTTGACTTCCTTAGAAACTATGGAAAATCCATATTGTAAGGCATCTGCTTTTATTTTCAATAATAATACAATCAAGACTAATGCAGAAGAAAAGTAACAGAATAAAATTCTGTTCTGTTAGGAAAACAATTCCTTCAATAACTATAATTATTTTGAATCTTGAATAGTGTTCTAATTTTATTCATGTAATTTAATGTATTTATATAGAGTAAAGAAAATTCAATAATATAGCAATACATTTAAAACTTTAATTATTTTAATGATTAGTAACTGAAAATATTTAATACTTACTTGGTCCCTTTCTTTAATCAATCTTTGATTTGTGGCTGTCATTTCCACCCTTTCTTGTTCTTTTTGGTCTTTAAACAATGAAAACATTTTTGACATTTCTAATGCAACAAAACTGAAATAAAATTGAAACTGTTCAATTAAATAATTAATTAATTAATTAAAGACAGAAATTATCATATTCTTTAAGCAGACCTTGCTACTGCTAATGCTTGCTTTAGTGCAATATTCTGGTTTTTTAACTGTTGTTTTTCTTTATCATATAATTTTTGCTTTTCATTCCACTCCTTATCTTTTTTTATTAATTTTTCTTGATACAATAATTCTTGCATTTTCAAAGCTTGATTGACTTCATCCTCAGAAAACATTTTTGTTTCCTAGAAACAAAATTCATTAAGTAATTATTAGCATATTATGTACATTTAATTAATATAACATGAATTTCTTACTTGCAGGGGATGAGAAGAGCCATTATCTAATTGCTGATTGGCAGGATTACAAGAGTCTTTCTATTTGTAGGATTTTTATACATAAATTTTAAATTAAAAACAAATAATAATATTTTGATTGAATAAGTCATTAACCTTTTTTGGTGAGGGGCTGAAATCAATCAATTTTCCACTTCCAATAGTCTGTTTTGCCATATTGCCGACCATCTCTACAGAAGTTTGATCATTTCTATCACTACTTTTGTTTAAGTGTTTTGGTGAAAAATTTTCATCAATCTGATTATTTACACATTGATCATCTACACACCTAAAAGAATTATAAAATTTTTATTATTATTATTATTTATTTTATAAACTAGTATTTCATATTACAAATATTTGCATACTTGTTTGATGAATCACTCTTCTTATTTCCTGACTGATGCTTAACTAAAAATACAAATTATATCATTATTTTTCTACTTGTTAAATTTACAAAATGATAGAAATTATATATTTAAAAAACAAAGTGCATAAATAGAAAAAGAATAAAGACTAGGATCAAATAAAAAAGTATAGAGTATAAAAAATTAATCCAAGCTAATTCAATTAAAAAATGAATGAATGTAATAATGTTTCATTAAAAATTTTGGTTTTTATTTCCAAGATAATAAACCATATTTCCTCAAATCTAAACCACAAGTTTGAAACTGATTAAGATGTAAAAAATAAACTGTTCCAGTATAGCAGGGTGTGCTGAATGCTGCTATTGATATTAAATACAACCATTTTAATTTATATCTTAAAAGCTGATAAATTTATGACGCAATAATTAGCCTCCTAATAAATAAACAATAAATGACGCAATAATTAGCCTCCTAATAAGCTACAGACTCTTGTTCTTTTCATCACTATAAAGTGAATTTAGAAAACTAAAAATAATTATATACATTTAAATGATAATCGTAACTTGACTATGCATCAACTGAACATGCTGCTGACTGACGCTTTTAATATGCCATTTAGAAAAATCGTTATAAAAAGAACCTCACTAATAACGAGAATTGCTTACATTTAAAATCTGAGCTTTCTAGACATGGAAGTTTTTTCTCTAGGAGCACCTGCAGTGCTGGACGAAGAAAAGAAGAAAATGCAGCTTTTTTTTTGGCAATTTTTGCACTTTTCAATTGCTTATATTTCGGCAACTGCTTTACAGAAAATCTTGATATTTTTGTACACTATCTAAGAAAACAATTATCTTTTGAATGAGATATTTGGAATTACTTCAGGTGTTTAGGGCATAGAAATCAACCCCCAAAAATCAGCAACTGACTTCTGTATATATATAGTCAGTCAGTGACTTTTTTACTTGGTGGGGAATCACTGTCATGACTCAGTCTGTGTGCAACATTCCCTAAACAATAAGTGAATAAATGAAACAATTTCAGCATCCTATCGGATGGTTTAATAATTACAATCCATCATCAAGTAAAGGAGGCACATCTTTTGTTTGAACAAGTTCTTTTTTTAAAAGACAATTTTTCATATCATATCAATTCTGCCTTATTTATCAAATAAAAATAACAAATGTTAAAATAAACTAAAAAAAGTAAAAAGAAAATAATTTTAATATCTTGATTTTAAGCTTAGTTCATATAGAAAACAAATCATTATGAAAAGAGAACATTGTTGCTGTTTACAAATACTTTGTAAACAGCAACATTCTTTCCAGTAATTTTTCTGTTTTGAGAATTGTAATCACATTTGAACAAAAAGTTTTCCACTAGCAAAAAACATGTGCCACTAATTGGAATAACTAATCTCCCAAAATAAGAGAGAAAAAGACTTAAGAACAGCAGTTACAAAGAACTTACTTTTTAATTATGTTATCATAATCATCATAATTAATTTTGGAATTTTCTTTTAATATGTAAATGGACAAAGCTAACATAAAAAACTTATTGTTATCAATTATTATTTTGTTTTAATAACATTTGCTATAGTCACTTTGTTGTTTATTTCTCATTTTGTAAAATGTCAGTGAAAATCAAATTTACTATGTAAAATTAGCTAGATTTTTGCATTGTGCTTTCACCTTCACTAGTAAATATCTGTATAAACTAAACTTAGTATTCTCTACGACCAAAAGAAGCTTAGCAATCAACACTGGAATTCATTTCATCATATATTATCCATATATACTGGTAATTATTTTTTATTCAATTTTTTTCTGAATTTATTTCAACACTTATCATCATCATCATCATTAGATAAATAAGAGAAATAAAGTAATATGATAAAATAAATTGTTGTTTAATAGATATTTTTATCTTTGACATAAGAAATTAGATATCCTTCTAGTAATCCATTTCACACTTACAATGAAGTATAACAGAAAAATGTCATTTTAATGTTTGAGATAGATTCTCTAAACTGCATACCATAAGTATCATGATTTTAATAGATGGTCCACAGGTGCAGTTATTGAAAGGTTTTATTTGTTATAGCAATTTCTGCAGGATTCATTGTTTCAGGTTAGAGAGAGAAACATATAGTAATTTGAAAACAAATTTTATTACTAATTTAAAATTTGAATATTTAAAAAAGTTAACAAACCTGGAGAGTCTGATTTCAAAAGTGGATCAAACTTTACATATAATGAAAATCTTGCTAAAGTTGATTCTTGTAAAGCCTAAAAAATTTAATATAAAAAATCAAATTATATAGCCATAAGACCAAATACATTAAAATATAGTGTGCAATCATTAAAAAAGTACATTACTATAACAACAATTTTCATATTAACTTTTCATTAAAAAATTTAAGCGGGGAGGGGCAATATTCTGTCAAAAATTTTTCTTTACATAAACTAACCATATATACAGCATGACACACAGCATACTTCACTCTTACAAACCTCTCATATATTGAAATTTCATATGTATGTATAAGCTTATCCATTATTTCTTATGGTCAAAATTTGTACCTCATAATGATGTTATGAGTCATCTTATTCACAATCCCCAAATAACATTGAAGTGCTACAAAACCCCCTATTTACTTAACAACCAATATGATTCTAAATGAACTAAAATAAATAAAATGAAAGCATTAATTACGTTATTCACTACTATAAAAGAAACTAATACAAAACAAGAAAAACAAATATGGAAATTATTAGACATTATTTACTTAATAGAAAGAAAACAGAAGTTAGTTGAAACAATAAGCAAGCAGAACATAATTTAAAATAAAGTAAAATAATTCAATTAATGAAATTCTAATCACAATGTAATATATAAAGATTACTAAACTACACTAAATGATACTATCCCTAAAAAGCAAATATAAGATTGTGAATGAAACAAAGGAAATGAAGACTGGAACCTATAAGCCAGGGGTCTCCAAAGTTTTTCACAGCAGGCCAGATAACTGAGATAATGATGAGCGTGGGCTGCATAACTATTTTGTTCAATACAGTATACTGTATATGTTACCGCTAAAGCTCGAAAGTTGTTAATCTGCAGATTAACTAGGGTGATCTGTTAAAGTTGTGAAAATTGTTCCATTTCTTAAATTACCTAGATAATGTGCAGAGTATCTAGGTAATCCACACATTACCTACTAGGCACTCGGTAAAGTGAAAATAAGATCTTTGCCACAAATAAATGTACCACAAATAGGTGTACTTGTCGCAGAAACCAATTGCTATGAAATTCAAAGTGTCATCAATCTTTAGACTGCACTAATAAGTAAGCACAATTGGATAATGTTACCTATGGTGAGTAAAATGGCGGCTCGTCTCTGATTCCAGCAAAGAGAANGTGTGCCATGTCGAGTCATGTCGAGTCAGAGGTGTGCTGCAAGTAGAAAAAGGTTGTGGAACACTGCTCTACTGTATATGATATCCTATGATGATGACATGTATTTAAAAATGTTTTTAATTAAAAGAACACTAAGTTAATTTATAAATTTAGTGTTGTGTGACAATTAATAGGCCAATTTAATTACATATATGATTTAATTTGAATTTTCCAAACTACATAGTAATAATTATAAATTAGTTCATAAAATGTTTTATTTTGTATGTTAATGTACAATAATCTTCAGAGAAATTTATGGTCCTAAAAATATTCTTCAGCCTTGGATATAATGTATTTGTATCATAATACACAGAACAAAATACAAATCTTGGTTCGTTCATCTGATAATCCTGATAAGTCATATAATAACTCACTTTCTTGAAATTAAATAAAATCAAAAAACTTAATCTGACCTTTTCTGTTATTGAGAATAAGTAAGTTAAAAAGTGAAAGTTGCAATCAAAATAATTAAAATTTGATAAACAATTATTTTTGAATGCTATAAACACTGACATTTCTTAAAAATTTATTACATGGGATTTCTGGAAAATTCTATTAGAACACCTAACATATTAATAATACTATTTATAACAAAACACATCACAGAATTATAGTGTTAAATAAAACTTACAGTACTATTTCCTGCTTTTTGAAGAAATTCAAATGCAGAGGGATCTTTGAAAACTAAAAATAAACAAAGTTAATACTTAAATAATGTAATAAATATTTCAACTATTTCTTTAAGAAATAATTTAATATTTCATTTTCTCATATTCCTCAAATTTTATGTGAAGAAATAAAAATTGAAAATTATATTTTAAAGCATCCTTCAATTTAATAATCTAATAATATATTCAAAACCAAAAGATTTAATAAAACCTATTGCTTTTGTTAATTTGCTTAATATATGAAAATTTTACTATTAAACTATCATATAAACTATTTAAAATTCAACTTTTTTATATTACTGAAAGTCCTGGATGAAATTAGCAGTAAGGAATCCAAAATTATTTTCTATTTATCAATATATGAATCTTCATTGTAATAAATCAATCAAATTTTACTAAGTTTTTAAGTCAAATTAGTCAAATTTTATTAAGTTTATTTGTCAGATTAATAAATTTTGTTCATTTTAGATTTAAAAATTTAGACATTTCATAAAAATTATTTAATTGTAATAGTATATTGTAAAATTTTTGGACTATGAGTAAGAACAGATATTCTTTACATATCCATGTAAACATATAAATTATCGTTCTTACATTCTGCAGCAGATCTGAATTCCTCTTCAGTAAACTGTGCAACATCTGGACCAGCTTCACTTTGATTAGACACAGATCCTAAGTTGCCAGATGAAATATCTCCCAAATCTTTAAAATCTAATAATTTTTCTTTGTCGTTTTCTGTGGATGTTGTTCCCTAATAAAGTTTAATATTAAAATTAATAAAATTCACAAAAAACCTTTTATTTATGTATAAAATTTATTGAATACACAGAGTATGCCATGAATAACTTTCATAGGAAAGAAATGGTGAGAAGTTCATGGTGTATGTCAGTGTCCCCTCAACATGAAAAAACGATTACTAACAATTTATATTTTGGGGGGCAAAAAACAATTTTCTGGGCGATATAGTAAAACATTATACTAAGAATAATTAGATATTTTATTTGTTATATCGTACAATAATTAAACAAACAACATTATACTAGTCACTAGTCTATTCAATGCAGTACAAATTTGGCGTTAGCCTTGGCCCTCAGCATCGGAATTTTGAAGTGATGGGGACGATACTACATAACGGTTTTATTGAAGGGGGCGATACTAAGTAACGGTTTTATGGAAGGGGGCAACGATTCATTAGAGGTTGAGAAACACTGGTGTATGTGAACAGAAACTGGTTTTTTGCATGAAGAGGAAATGTATTGATTAATTCATTAATTCCAGAATTTAGTAGTTTCATTTTCTCAATCATCAACAAATTAGCAAGTATTAAAGGATAATACAAATGACAAGAATTTAATATGATTTTGCTCAAATATGGCATATAAACTTTTCCTATCATTTTCCAAACTTGAGGGACTAAGGGTCTTTCAGATAATCCAGAAACTTGTTTGTTTTTCTATTTCTGGTACACTGTGCATTTATAGTTCATGGACTATGAATACTGAATACACTTACTGTAATTAAAAGAATTAATTTACTCAAAATCTAATGCAATGTTACATATACACCGTAATTTCATGATACTATAATTGACTATAATAATTTTAGTTAAACAGAGAGTTTGATTTCTATGTAAAATATTTAGACTTAACAAATAAATCTTATTGTATACCTGAACTGCAATATAACTAACTATACAACTAAATCTAAATTGCTAAAACTATTTTTCAGAAACAATTAATAAAAAAATAATTTAATAAATAGCTTGAAACACAAAACTTTATGTAATGTGTTATTATAAAGAAAAAGAATATTGCAGCAAAGTTATGGTAATTCATAATTTAAGCATATTACATAATGGTTAGTGTTTGACAATAATATTATAAGCAAGTTCATTTTCTATTTTTATGCTTTCATTTGGAAATTATCATCAGTATAAAAATTTATTTATAGTCAAATGCTATAAAGAAAACATATGTAACAAAACAAAATCTTACAAAATATAGAATTATATTAAATTTTTTAATATTTACTTTTAATTTGTTAACAAGTTAAATTCTCTAGAGATACTTTTCAATGCTGAATGTAGAAAAAAATATTGCTGCACTTGCTATAGGAAATGCATATGATGAAAATGCTTGTTGTGTATTAAAAAAAGTTGTTAATACTATTACATGTAAAGAAACTTTTGAAATTTGCATAAATAAGGTACAGTACATGTAATATGCCAATTAAATGTAATTAAAATACTATTATTTGATTACAAAAATTTTATAGATTCAACAAATATTAATTTAAATTGAATGTAAAAATTAGGTATGTATCAATTTTTTATATTTAAAATTTCAACAATTAAATTTCATAATTAAGAATTCAAGAACAACCTTTTGAATCATTTTTGATTTAAAATATGTAAAAGTATGTTCAAAAAACAGAGACTTAACAGATAAACTTACATTTCTAATTTTAGGTAAAGATTAGAATTAAAATAAGATAAAATAAAATAAGAGTAACATAAAAAAATATGACAATAAATACACACATCATAGTTGGGACAACAAACATCTACATTTGAATTTAACAATGTTTTAAATGCTCATTGCTGCACCTGTCTGAATTTGAGTCAAGTGTTAAGTGTAGCATCAGATTGTACAGCATGAATTGAAAGTTCTTTTGTAAAGAAACTAATCAGCAGTAGAAGAATAGTAAGCTAGTCTTATTCAAGTATTTTTAATTTTTGAGTTAGCTTTCTCTAACTCAAAAATAAAAATACTCAAATAATTTATGTTTTTATCATGTTTATGATGATTGCAGTATGAATGATCCAACAAACTACAGTTGCAATCATAAATGTTTTTCTTTTAAAGTTTGAACAAATAACTTTCATTAAAAATTGTTTTTGAACAAATTTTAATCAAACAAAATTTGATCTTAAATTTTATTTTGTGTGTGTCAATGGGGAAGGCTTAACACAAGCCACCTCCCCAATCAATCTGCTGCTGCTGAAAATTAAACCATGCCAATTTCATCAGCACACACTACCGACAACAGAATCAGCCTCCTAAATATAAAATGAATATTTTAACATCTATAATAGAGACCAAATGCTTCTCCACCTATACAAGCTGCCATTAGAGTTAAAAATTGTTTTATTATTGTTTTAATTTTTACCATATTATATACATTTGGAGAAAAAGTCAAAAACAAACTCATAAAACAACTTACTCGAACATTAAGTTTGATTTTAAACTCTGGAATTTTTAAAAATAGAAATGTTATCTAACACTGCTATATAGAAGTAAAATTGTCTGCTTACATGTTATTTTATAGTTTATCACTTTTTAAAAATATTGTATTTCATAAATGTGAAATGTTGGCAATTATTTTACAGCCTGCACACCAATAACTTTTAATTGGAATATATTTGCACTAAATACTGAGTATTAAACATGGGATATTATTTTGTTGTCAAATTGAGTTTTTGGCAAAATAAGAGAGCTGGGAATATCAGAATACATAGTTCTTGAAAGAAACAGATGATCATCTTTGTTAAAATCATCTGAGAATTTCTTGCCAAAGTTAATTATAGATTTTTGTTGAATTGACTAGAAACAGGTTTATACTCCTAATGTGCACTTATGTAAATAAGTTTGAAAAAGAATGAAGAATATTGGCTGACACTGATTTTAGAAACCAAAAGAGCATTATACAAGGGAAAGTGGCATGAAAAACTTTAATTTATATATTTTTTTTATTACTAATAAAATTAATAAGTAAGTTGGCTTTTATTTTCTTATTCTGAGATGAGAGAAGTATTTTTTTTTGTTGTTATCATAAAAAGTAACAGATAAAACAAAATTATAGACAAAAGATCAAGAAAAATTATCAAAGTTAAAATTTGCTGTCCAGTGTAATTGTAAAGTAATAATTCAATTTCCATACCTAGCATTTTTCCTCATATCCTATTCAATTCATGTCAATAGATGATTTAAAAAGTTGCATTACATGCTGGAGTTTTCTAAAGGTCACACAATATGCATCAGAATTGATTGTTGTGCCTAACGGCATAAAATCCATTAACAAAATCCCTTTCCTGTCCCAAAAGACAGTCGCCATGATCTTTCGTGTTGAAACCGAATAACAGATCGTATCTCACAGTTGGTGGGCAACTCAATTTTCTTAAACATTATAAACTTCTACAGCTCAGCACACAGACAGACAATATGGCTGCAAATGGTGTCTAAACATGTGTAAAGCATGCTGGGAGTAGATGTTCATGCACACTGCTGTGAACGCATGTTATTCTCACTCTCATTCACAAACAGACCTTATTTAAAAAATAGCCCTCATATTATATATAGATTATACTTAATATATAGAGGTGGTGTGTGTGTGGTGTGTACATATTATGCTTGTTGTTCATATATAAAATTTTATTTAAAATATGAAAATTATCAATAAATTTATAATTCTATTATTTTGAAACTATTAAAAACTAAAACAAACTGAATAAATTAATCTAAATATATGAATTAAAAAAAAAAACTACTCATAAAGCAATCAACTCATGTGTGACCTAATTTAATCAAAACAGTTGAGAAATACAAGTTGACTCAAACCACTTCCTTTCAATATTCAATAAACCTAAATTTAAAATTTTACGATCCTAGTTTGTAAAGTCAGAATTTAACTAAAGTTTATAAATTACTGTTTGTTTATGACTTGCTTTTAAAACAAAGAGCATTAAATACAAATGTGCATCTCTAAAAAATTTAAAATGTAAACATTCATTATCCAGCCTGTTAATTACTGTCTAATTGTTTTCTAAAAATAATGAGACTAATGAAGAATCCCATTTTTCTGCAATCTATATCTAAATATGTTAAATGTATTTTACATTACTATTTAAACCATAGTCTACTTCAGAGAAGAATAAACATTTATTTTCATTATCTTTTTATGACTTTTAAAAATATATACAGTGTATATAAAAATAAAAGCTAACTTTAGTATGTTGAGATTGAGACAAGCATAGAAAATGTTGAATTGTGTTAGATGTACACAGTATATAGTTAAAAAACATATGCCAACATATAATATTAATGAATTAACAAAAATTGTATTGTGTTGATTTTAACTATATTAAAGAAAATATTTCAAATAAAATATTAATTAGATCAGATATAAAATGTTTTTAGATAAAAATGATTTAATGGTGGGAAAACATCTCTAGAAATGAAACTATATATAATGTCTCTTATCCAAAGTAAGCATTATAAGCAAAGTCAAGAAGTAATAATACTGAATCATTTCATTTATATTTCTAATTTTTACAATTTTTAATCTAAAAAAGATTCACTAAATTATAAAAATTTAAGTTTTATTATGAAGACTATATATATAAAAACTTAATAAATTATGCATAAAAAAATCCGTATTATACACGCTGATGCATTTAATATATAACTACTGTTTTCATGATATGTACAGTATAGTAAGATAGTTTGAACATGTAATATTGTAATCAATTATTAAAAGAATATTGCCAAAGCTTATTAAATCAACAAGAAACAGCCTGATTTATGTAAGTCCAAAATTCAGACTAAAACTTTCCAGATTATACTTTCTTCTTTTTGCTATTTCTTCCTTTCCTTTCTTTAAATCCACATATAAAAATGAAAATATCAAAAAAGCATTCAATTACAAATATAATAAACACTTAGATATGTTTATAAATTTTCATACTATTGGAAAAATATATTTGACTACATACATTAATTAAAAAGCTTTACAGACAACTTTAATCTTTTCAAGTTACAGGTAAAAAAGTCACCAATTATACATATACTAAGTGTTACTAAAAACTAAATTGAATACTATGATTAAACAACTGAAAAGATATTTGTTAACAGCAATGTATTTTTGTAGAATGCAATTGTCATATTTTAAGATATAATAAGAAATATTATGAAGTGAGTTTTAGAATATTGCTTTTAAAAACTAAATATTAATTGAAGAAATAAAATTTATAATAATTTTTTTTAGAACTCCAGGTAATAATCAGGACTATAAAGTTAGAACTAACATATATCCTAGAGTAATTTCTAACAGTGGTACTGTATATGAAACAATCATCATCTAAAGATAACATTAAACATATACTTACTTATCTAATTTTTAAAACAATTTCCCTCAAAAATGAGTGGCTGACTGCAGTTAATATTTTACAGCTGCATTCTATAAATAATGTGTTACCACTATGCAAAAGTATTTCACAATCAAACATCTGTGAATAACATTCTGATCCCCATTCTTTGTGTTATAATACAAACAAATTTTTTATAACTCTTTTAATTAGTATATACATTAACTTTAA
>NW_019387162.1:0-13886 GCF_000671375.1 Centruroides sculpturatus | reverse complement strand
CTGTAATTTTTAATTTATTTAATTTAAAATATATGCTCTCCACCTCAAATTAGTAGTGGCTTGATTGCCCCTGTACATCATACTTTTCCTCTTAGCAATAGAATCGTACCGGTTATCTATCTGATTTCTTTCAGTAGGAAATTTTTGAATTGAAATAAACTGACTTCTGGTGCAGACAAGAAATTCGTATATAGTTAATAGGGGCCTCCAGCTCTTAAGGTTTCCATAT
The DNA here is from genome assembly GCF_000671375.1 of Centruroides sculpturatus. Classification (NCBI taxonomy): domain Eukaryota; kingdom Metazoa; phylum Arthropoda; class Arachnida; order Scorpiones; family Buthidae; genus Centruroides; species Centruroides sculpturatus. The sequence continues at coordinate 13,657 of NW_019387162.1, read as the reverse complement.
CTGGTAAAGACTTTCATATATCTAAATCTGTTCTCGAGATTAAGGAAAGACAGACAGACGGATAGACGGACGACAGTAGGAATTTATACGTCTACAATTTTTTCAAGTTGCAGTTCAATTATTAAAAATGTATGTTTCTGTCATGTGTATTGTGTGTGTATGTTATGTTATGTGTAAAATTATTTCTTTAAAACTCTAATACAATTTAGCATTAATAGATTTAAAAATTAAAAATGTGAAGTTTCGTTTCGCTTACCTTCATGCTGTTCTTTGCATCCTTTCTGGTGATTAGCCTTACCACTAATTACAAGAGCTGCATTTTTATTAACAGTCCAGGGGTTGACTTTAGGTGGGGGTGCATCAATATATTCTTTTTTATTCTTCTCCTCTTCCGATTCTACACTAGTCTCCGTATGGTTAGCCAATGCATAATCCAATGGATCATTTCTATTATCGGATGATTCCTGGCTACTCTGTCCTTCCGAGATACTTCGCAATTTACTATTAGCAACGGCTTGAGCGTAAGTGCTGTTATCCTTTTGATTGACTTCTTCATAACTCAGTCCGTTTTCGGAATGATTGGTTTCTACCTTAGCCGCCATATTGGCTTCGAGTGTACCAAAAACCAAGCGGAAAAACACGCCGGTTTCGGTCGGTATTACTCTTGATTAATTAACAAATTACACTCCTTGTTATAGTTATTTAACGTAATTGATCGATTATGTTTTTATCGAGTCAAGTAGAAAAACTAAAATAACGAAAATATGGTTCAAAACAATAAGCTTAAATCTCCGACATTCTGCAAAGACGGCATGGTGAGGCTCTGCACACACAACCTTCTATGGGCGAACTTTAATGGGGCTCTAGAAACACCCCAACAAACAATAACCAAGCGGATTTCTGTTAAAATAAATCATAAATATTTTACCTGGTTGTATAATTAACAAATATATCCGCTAATTTCGTATAGAATTAGTTATTCGTCTTTAAAATTCCGCTGTATGATACGTTACTTTTGCTGCGATCTGTTTAACGTTGTGTTCTTGTGTTGTTGTTGTGTTGCTCCTGACTTGAACTCGTCGCCGATTCTTGGCTGAATTAATCGTCTTCACCTGTTGATATTTTGTTAATTGTATACTTCCTTAATATATACAAAGAAAATAATTCACGATGATGTTGTCACTAAGCTATAAGGAAGGTCAACATGGTGAGGGAAAGCGACAGATCGACTTTCCATAAACTCATGTTGCCATCAAAGAACGAAATCACCTTCTGAGTCTGCGCAGATCGAACGTCGCATTCTATTCTCTACCTCTTACACATCGCTTTTATTTTTTTAATTACCATAAAAACCCTCATAAAATTGCCACTATCATTTATAAATATTAAATAAATAAATAATTATTATATAAATTCGTAGCTTTAAATCGTTATTCTCTCTTGGCTTTGAAAAATTACCACGTGATCGGTGGCCGCCATGTTGTTTTGTTCGAAGGTAACCACGTGCTTTCTGCAACCTATCGTATAACTTTCGTCAGATAAAAATATATGGATATTTAATGATTAAATGCTTATCTATATTAGTTTATCGGCTCGTTTAATAATGTTTTATAATAATTTTATACATTTGATAAAGTTTTAGTTTAATTAAAGATGTGTTTAATTAATTAACAAAAATACGTTTGTTTTAATCGATGAAATATTTTCATCAGGCTTATGCTTAATTGCAATAATCGAGTTTATATTATAGACTAAATTATCATAAATTTTTCTTATCTATGATACAAAATGCAGAGACGAATTTATCTTGTAGATGTTATATTGATACAAATAAAGTAAGCTTATATTTAAAAATTATACAAAAAAATATTTAATAATAAATTTTAAATATTATATACATTTGAATAATATAAACTTAAGTTTAAATATCCTAAAAATGTTCACTTTTTTTTCCCCTCCCCTTTATAAAACATGATCTAAGAAGTTTACAAGTAAATGATTGCAAAACATATTCACGGTAAAAAGTAGTGCGAAAGTGTTCTGAAGATATTTTATACACGAGTAATGTAAAAATTATTTATAAAAGAATTTACAATAATTTATATTTATTTAAAAAATTGATAAAAGATACTATATATTGACCTAAAAAAAAAAAAAAAAAAAGATTTTTCGAATTTTCCAAGAAATTTCTTTTATTTATTTTTATTTAACATATACATTTATTTATCACAGGCATTTTCAATTATATTTTACCAATTTTAGCATTTTATATCTAATGATAAATTCATTAGATATTAATCTTATTCCATAGAATAAATAATCAGAATTTTAAAAAGTCTTATAACATTTCAGTTACTTACTTAGTTTCTAAAAGGATTAGACTACAATACAAATGAAATTATTTACACCATCTGGTTAAGTGATTTTTCCTACAGGAAACCTCNATCTTACTGGTGTTACTCGGGATGTAAGGATCTTACTACTGACTATGCTCGTGATCTAAAGATCTTACTGGTGTTACTCGGGATGTAAGGATCTTACTACTGACTATGCTCGTGATCTAAAGATCTTACTGGTGTTACTCGGGATGTAAGGATCTTACTACTGACTATGCTCGTGATCTAAAGATCTTACTGGTGTTACTCGGGATGTAAGGATCTTACTACTGACTATGCTCGTGATCTAAAGATCTTACTGATGTTACTCGTGATGCAAGGATCTTACTACTGACGATGCTCGTGATCTAAAGATCTTACTGATGCTACTCGGGATGTAAGAATCTTACTACTGACGATGCTCGGGATGAAAGGATCTTGCTGATGATATGTAGGATCTTACAGATGATACTTTAGATATGAGAATATTACAATCATAATATCTTATTAATAATACATATAGCCTAATATTCAATTTTTGTTATTTTTTAATTGTGTTTTCTTTTTTCATGAAAAACAATTCTTTAAATATTTGATATATTATAATTTCACGCATCATTTTTCATGTCTGAAGGGATACATATTTACTGTTTATACTTCCTGAACTTAAAAATTTTTGTTGTGAAGTAGTACAGAACTGGTTGCTCTTTCCTACTGTTTTAACGTTTCCAAATGATCAAAAAATATAAATAAAAATATAACAAAAATATTCCGAAAAAATTAAATAATGAATGCATAAAAGAATCTAAAAAATGTTACATAGATATTTATATTTGTAAATTTAAAATATAAAAATAATTGTAGTAATCACGTATAACAGGCGACTTTTGTCCAAAAAAAGGCTCAAAAAGTCGTGCTGAGTGTTATATGTGGAGTTGCAAATCTCTCACAGGCTAATGAATTACACAAATAGCCTTCAGTAAGGCTTTGTAAATACAATAAATACTTCCCCCCTAAATTTTCCATGATAAAAGGGAGTGCGCCTTATACGTCATTAAAATACAATAGTTTGGTACAAAGTCTGGGAGGCTATAGGCTCTACCATGTTTCGTACAAAGGCACAGGATAGTTTAAATACATTACATACTTCCTCTTAAATATTCTACACTGAAAGTGGGGTGCGCCTTATACACCGTTGAAATAAGGTATTTTTAGTTACTGTTAGGTGAAACACAAACCAGTGCTTGTTTAAGAAATTAAAAATAATTGAATATTATTTTTTTAGTCTAAATTTATTCTGTTGACAGTTCATTTATAATTTATTTACAGTTTACGAAATATATAACTTTATAACTTTCAAGACATTTGTAATTTATTTAATTACAGCTTCTAAATTGCCTCCTTTCAACGTAATTTTTAAGATTTTCCTCAACTAAATAATTAATTTTAGGAGCAGATAATTCTATAAACAATTATAAAGAATTTATAGACTATTTTTAATAATATAAATTGATAAAAAAGAAAGAAGAAAAAAATACATAAAGATGAACAGTAGAAACTTTGTATTTTAAATTCAAATTAACATTTTGATTCATTTTAAAAGTGATTTTTGTATCTAAATATGAAATCTTATATAATTAAATTGTTGCTTCATGTGTTTAAAAGGGGGCGAAGTTTAAAAATTAATTCATCCACTTCACGTGGTTTCAAAGGTTGGAGAGAAATTGTTACTTCCTTTGTTTGTATGCTAATTGTTTGATTGTGAATTTCTGTTTATATGGAAAACGAGTGACGAAAAATTATGAATTTGTTCGCTTTTATTGAACACGAATGATGAAAAATTGTGAATTCCTCTGTTTGTATTGAGCACGAATTGCTGAGATAAAACTGAATTTTTTTTATTTATTTAGATCTATAGAGAACACCACTCCTGTTTTAAACAGAAGAATTGACAATTTCTCACCAATTGGTGTCCTATAGAAACAAACGAACTCGCACACCAACTTGTAAATCACATAACTGAGAAATTATGAATTGTTGTGTTAATAGGAAATTATAAATTCCATTGTATGTACGGAATGCATGTTAGTGTGTAATTATGAATTCCTTCGTTTAGTATCAAACATGAGTTGAGAAGAAATTATAAATTCCTCTGTTTATATGAAACAGGAGTTAGTAAGAAATATCAAATTCCTCTGTTTTCAAGGTTTATTGAACTGATGTAAATTGTTATTATTTCTGTTCATTGAGTTTTTGTTTGTATAAAACTACAAATAAATGAGATATATGTGGTTAAAAGACGAATAAATATTCAAGTATTAATTAATAAATTCGTTAAATAATGTGATAGAGAGCGTCAGTTTGTATGTACTGTACCAGTACGTTTAGATACATTATAAATTATGAGTCCATTAATTTATTTATAGTCCACACATTATGTTTAGTAGGCTTTTGTTCTTCTATGAGGTACTTACAGGGTGCAGGAAGTGAACCTAGTTATTATTACTCACCAGTATAAAGAAAGAAATGATATAAATATAAAAAATATGAACACGTAAACCATTTCTACTGTTAAAAGACATTGTATAACAGCACTCACTTTAAAATTTATAACAGTTATTAATTAAATCTTTCGTTAATAAACTGGTATACAGTACACCTCTACGTTTACAATTTTCTACGGCTACAATTTTTAAATTTTCACTGTCGTCCGTCCGTCCGTCCGTCCGTCCGTCCGTCCGTCCGTCTTTCCTTCCTTAATCTCGAGAATAGAGTTATATAGATGAAAATCGAGACCAGATATGGACCGGAAGTTCCAGTAATCATATATGAACGTCCGGTCTAGACCGGAAATCACATGATTTTTTAAATTAAAATATGATTTAAAAAATTGTATCCAGACATCGTGACGATATCACAATGAATAATTGCTTGTTACATAATAAATTTATATAAACTGTAATAAACTACAAGCATTTATTGTTTATAATTCTTATTTTAGATATAATGCATTAAATTTACTTCCTTCTTTAATATTTAATCAGAATGTTGGCTGGCTAAATATATTATTAACGTGGAACATTATTTTTTTTTTAAGTTATAAATAGTAACTTCTTAATAATTCAATCTGGTAATCTAGAAAGAATTTTCTTTTTTTTTTCTCCCACTTCTAAAAAGGAAGGAGGGAAATCACATCAATATATTGTTTTCTTTTTATTAAATTTTTAATAATTTATCTTTAAATTTAATTATGTAATTACAAAATATTTCATTTATAAAAAATTCAATGACTTTTTTAATAAATTTTCACTTTTTTTTCTACTGTTTTTCTTATTTTAAGTTATTACCGTGAGTGGTTTCTTCTGCATAATTTAATGAACACAGCTTTGTTAAACTGTTATCTATTGAATACATAACATATGATGTAGCCTACTATTTTGTATAACTTAATACTTAATAGGATACTTAATAGGAATTATGTAAAATACTTAAGGGTATACTTACGTAGGACCACAGGTGTACATAAGAAAACAATATGTAATATAAATCATAATAAAATAGGCCTATATCTTATTAATTTTCTTTCATTCCAGTGGTTTAGCTATGAACCTTAGAATGAAGGAAATGTAATAATAAAGTAGGCTATAGGCCTATAGCCATTAGAATGAGCCATTCTAATAGCAACGAAAATAACAGTTGATTAGTAATATTTTCATAGTATTTAAAGTAATAATAAACAAAATAATAATGCATGAGCTTTATAATAATTTTCTCAGAGCACAAGGTAAAAAATACTTTATAGTAATAGCACATATCTATATAATTACCTTACGTGTTGAGGCAATGTTTATAGTAATAATCGGGGCCGTCAAGAGGAGGAGATGGAAATTTCCCCCCCGGGTTCGTAGAAAATTTAGGGGTTCTTACCTCTATAAATTAATGTTATTTTTAGTAACAGGAAAATTTTTTTTTTAAGACTTCTATGTATTTTATTTGTTCAAAAAAACAATGGCGAAAGGGGCCCTCCGTTCTATCTCCGTGTCTCATACGAGCTTTGGAAGGCCTTGTTAATAGTATTTATTATATAACTCATGCACTATTATATATAATATAATAGTATATAAAATAATACTGCACGGTTAATGCATTATTGCCTTGCTGTTGCATTCATTATAAATTAATACCTTATTACTTTCCTGGGTGTTAACTTTAACAGAGAAGTGTAGCAGTTGGTAAAAAAAAATGACCCGAAATTTTTAAATTCGGGGACCTTGTAACGTGGAGAAATGCAAAAATAATTTGGGGGATTTTCTGTATACAGTATATAGATATTAGTGTATTTGGGAGCACGATTTTGTTTACCCATTTTGAAGCTTAATAACTCATGTGTCTTTAGTCGAAAATTTCTGAAATTTTGCAAGGAGGTTTGTATATTAGTGGGATTGATGCTATTAAATTTTGGTAGTTAGAGATCAAGGGGATGGGGAAATAGAGGGGGTCATGTGTCATATCTTCAGTAGAATTGAACTTAATGAAAATGTTACACGTTATTAGCATTTATAACTTTTTATAAAACTCATCTCTACCCACAAAATTAAGCATTTTTAATCGTCTTATATACTATTAAATAATATATACTATTACTTTATATATACCATTATCTTATATACTGTTAATAATCGTTTCAAGGTGCATAGTTTGTAAAGTGTAGACTATCAACCGAGTAAACTATTATTGTAAACTTGATATAAAGCATATAATAGTCAATATATTAAAGCTTGAAATATTAAACAATATATGAAGTAATAATTACAATTATACATGATATATCTTCAGTGTACAGTGCTGAAATTTGATACATCTTATATAAATGTATTTAACTGTGTATATTAAATATTCTACAATATATCTAATTTAACATTAAATCAGTTGAAGCATTAAATTAACTTAATTCAATTCTATTTAATAATATTAAAAAGTATTACTGATAAAAAAAATTCATGAAATAATCATTCAGAGATGATAATCTATCTTTTTTTTATTGTTAAATGATAAAGTTTATCAAAATTTGAACAAGTTTATGAACTTTTTATATAACTTTTAAGTGAATTTATTTATTAATTTTTTATATATTAATTTATAACGATACTGTGCTGTATAGTAACTCTGTATATACTACAAGGCCATAAGTCTATACTGTAAACATAATTTAGTATTAATTTAGCATTAGGATATTAATCAAAAGCTGCTTTTTTATAAGGTAGGATGCTAAATTTTTATATATGTATATTTATTTTTTATAGATTAAATATTAAAATATTTAATATCATATGCTATAAAAGACAATACAAAACATTTCGAGTTGTTTTTTTTAAGAATTCATTTGTTATTGCTTTATTGATGTTATTTTTTGCGATATGAAACGTTAATCTATTAGTTTTTGTAGAATTAAGTGCGAAAATTTCATATATTAAATCGATTTTTATAGCATGAAGTGTAAAAATTTCATCTTTTTTATTAATCTCTGTGAAAATTTCATATGGTAGATCGCTTTTATAGCTTTGACTATGAAAATTTCATGTTTTATGGTGTATTTTACAGCTTAAAATGTAAAAATTACACATATAATGTTATTTTTATAGCGTAAAATGTGAAAATATTCATATTCTAGAATGCATTTTATAGCATAAAATATAAGAATTTCTTTATTATCTTGACATGTTTTTATAGCAAGAAGTATGAAAATTTTATATTTTAGACTTTTTGTAGCATATTTATATAATATATATATATATATATATATACAGAGAATGAAAAATAAGAATAATAGTTGAACATTTCTTATTGTAACATAAACAGGAACGAATACATCCGGACTTATAAGAATTGATAATGAAAATATATATATGTGTATATATAAATAAATTTGATATAAGAAGTTAATTGTAATACCATAAATGAATATATTTAATAAATAAAAATTAATTTAAAAAATAATTTTCTCTTTATTTACAGGAACAATGATTGCTGGATGGTTTACCATTATATTCAGTGCAATATTTATGAGTACAATTATATTATTAGTTTATGGGATTAAAAAAGTAAGTTAAAAATTTAATTTAATTAATTATTTATTCAATATTTTGATGAAACTCATAAATAATAACTAAAACTTCCACTTTCTTATCTCTATAACCTTCATAGAAACCTTTAACATTGAATAATGACTAGATTAACTTGTAAAATAGACCTCTGGCATAATTAATATTAAAAAAGAAATAACTTTTTATAACTATATCTTGCATTATAACCTCAATATCTTTCAATGAATAACTATCCTATAAAGCTTCTCCTGCAAAATTTTGCATTTACTAATCACTTTATAAAGATAAATTATGTAATTTTAGATAATATATCAATAATTATAAGTACAAACCTTGAGGGGACACAAGATACTTTACACATCAATAACTCTTGATTATTTTATTGAAATTCCACAGATTTTACAACATTTTTTAAAGAATTAAATCTAAAAAGTATATAAATCTGTATATTCTTTTATAGAAGAAGATATGATCTAGTATCACCTCTTATGATCCTTGACCTGGTTTCAATGACATTAGCATAAATTTCATGAATAAATCAAACCATGTGACTAAATTTTTATGCAATTGTAGTTGTTATAAAATTAAAACAGATTTATTTATTAAATTTAAATAATATTTATCATTTATTTTAGTAAAATATATATATATTATTTATTCTTTTTGTACACTAAAGAAGGCATTTCTTTTGATTTTTATGATAAGTTATTGATAACTTTTGTGTATTAGAGGGTACTAAAAGTATATAATTTACACTGTTTTTATCTAATCTTATCATTCTTAAAATGTTTCTAGTCTACAGTTTTCTGGATAAGGAAAATTTTTTTGGCCATTGGCCAAAAATCCTGTAAAAACACGTGAAACATTTAAAGACACCAGCGAACTACTGTATATAGTAAATCGATTTAGGAGAGTCATACCCTAACAAAAATATATTATTTAAATATATTTAAACGTTAAATTAAACATTTATAAACGTTAAATTTGATAGTTTAATGTCTATTTTAGATTATAATTAGCACAAAATTTATTAAATTTAATTAAATTACACACTGTAATAAAGAGCGAATCTCTATCCAAAACATCCAAAACATTCGTTAAAATGTATATAAATACAGTCGAATCTCCAATAACGACCACCTCTATACGGCGGCCACCTTTCTGGGGAACGTTAAAGAAAAAATAACCTACAAATAACGGCCAATTTTTTTTTTATGTTTCCGTCAGTGGCCGTTGTTCAGAGGTTTAATTGTATTTTTTTTTTATGTTCCAAGGTTAAACTATTGTTATAACAAATTGTAAACAATTTTTTAAAATTTGATTTTACCCCTCCCATTACTATTTATAGAACTTGTTTAAGACGACACTTAACAATTTTAACAGCTTTACTTAAATTGTAATTAAATATATTATGAATAGTTACAGTTAAATGTGATAAATTATTTAGATAATTTATTCATTTGACATGATAAAGCTGTTTCTTCCCATTTATTTACATACCATTTGTTGCAAAATATTGTGTAATATTTACAGAATATGAGTAATATACTTATATATATTTAATTATTTAATAATGATAATATGGTAAGTGTACAGAAAGAATGGATCAAGAGTCAGTTAATTAACCGAAACGTTTAAAAAGTCATTTGGTTCGGTTAACTGACTTTTGGGCCACCCTCTATGATTGTTATAATTGTAAATGACGTTTTAAACGAGAAATAATTGTAATTAATTCGTCTCACACGCCTTAATGTAATTCTAAAACAAGTTCATTAAGACATAAAGCGACCTAAAAGTCAGTTAACCGAGTCGACAGAAATTTTTTTAGCATCTCGGTTAACTGACTTTTGGGCCACCCTCTATAATTATTTAATTGTAAATGACACGTGTTAATTTAATTTTAAAAGAATTATTTTTAAGAAGACGTTTATGAAGACACAGCGACCTAAAAGTCAGTTAACCGAGTCGGTAAATTTGTTTTAACATTTCGGTTAACTAACTATTGGGACACGAGAATAATATTGTCAATTGTTAACGATTGTAATTGATTTGTTTCACGGGAATTTTAATTTTAAAATAATTAATTTTAGAAAGAATTATGATGCATAAGGTTTATTTATACGGTACAAAGTATTCTTTCATTATCAAAGGAGGGGGGAAGATTAGCACGTGTTAAGAATACGTTAGAAAGAAGCAGCTGCCTAAAACTTACATAATCATATCTATGAAGATAGTATTAAAAAAACACAAGTTAATTCTCGCCAAAGAAAATAATACGTGAAATGAAAGAAGAAAAAGAAAAATGCAATTACTTAAATGATTTTCTTATATAAAAGGCTCCTTTGATTAATATTTATAGAAGAATATATTTAAACATACATTTAAAAAATAATAATAATAATTTATTTAACTTGTATAATCAATTTAAGATTTAAAAAATTCAAATTTTTTAATATTTTTTAAAAATATTTTTATTTTTAGCCACTTTAGAGAATCATAAAGGAAATATGCATTTTTTTTAAGTGTGTAGGAATCTCAAACATATATATATACAAAGTATAATGTTATAAAATCAATTTATTTGAATGTTTGGCATTAAGAAAATAATGTTTTTTATAAAGTCCCACTAATGGATTTTTATTAAATTGGATAGTAAATATTCCGTCCAGTTGTTGTTCCATCAACAGATCAATAAAAATACTGTTTTGCTCTATCAAACAGAATTAATGAACTATTATGTGAAGGCATGCATATAAAAATGTTTTCTGTTGTAAATAATTTATAAAGAAGAAAAACTAGATATGAAAAAAAACAAATAAAAACAGCAGAAAAATTATAATGATTTTTAAATTCAATTTATAAAGTTTGTAAACATATTTTCTTGTTATTATAATGATAGAGTTTATTTATGAGAAGTAAAAACATTATTTTAATTCCAAAATATATACGCAGGGTCAAGCTATCAGTTTTGGTCACTTTTATTATATATATTATTATTATGAATGGCCATACAGATGGACAAAAATGGTCATCTNTCTTTGCTACTTATACTTAAAATATTAAACTCAATAGCTATTCAAGAAACAGTTTTAATATATTTAAAACTTCATAAATAAAAAAAAAATTGCTTAAATATTCATATAAATAGTTCTTAATTCTTTAAAAAGTTAATGTATAATATAAAATTTATATACTTTTATAAGCATTACAAATTATATAAAACTACAAAATAATCTATGTAAAGGTACATAAATTATTTTAAAGTTAAGGTCTTTAAAAGTAATTTATATACCTTAAAGTAAATTATAAAAGTACATAAATTATTTCGGTTAGTTATTATTCTATATACTTACCCACCAGTTAATAACTGGTTGTAGGTAGAATTCAGCAAAAAACTTTATGTTTATCTATAAAAATTTTTATAAATTGTACTTATTTTAGTGATTTTTTTAACTAATTAACACACATAATTAATTAAAAATATATTTTTCTTGAAAATATATTATATTTTACAGCCCTACTCTATATTGGCAACATGCATTATCTGGTGCCTGGATGGTATACATGTAAGTTTAATTAATTTACATGTAAAATTGTTTTGAAATATTATAAAATAATCACTTAATATCCATTTTCTTTTATAGGTTTATTGTCTGTTATGTGTCATTTCACAATATCAGATCCTTCAAGATCTTCAAATACCTCATTTTGATATTCTATATCCATGAATGTGCTCAGTAACAGTATTAAAATATATATAAACCGTCCAATTTGTTGAAAAAAACAGGAAAAAATGTTAAAAGACAAATTAGTCTCTATCATTTTTTAATATTTTTTAAAAATATTTTTATTTTTAGCCACTTTAGAGAATCATAAAGGAAATATGCATTTTTTTTAAGTGTGTAGGAATCTCAAACATATATATATACAAAGTATAATGTTATAAAATCAATTTATTTGAATGTTTGGCATTAAGAAAATAATGTTTTTTATAAAGTCCCACTAATGGATTTTTATTAAATTGGATAGTAAATATTCCGTCCAGTTGTTGTTCCATCAACAGATCAATAAAAATACTGTTTTGCTCTATCAAACAGAATTAATGAACTATTATGTGAAGGCATGCATATAAAAATGTTTTCTGTTGTAAATAATTTATAAAGAAGAAAAACTAGATATGAAAAAAACAAATAAAAACAGCAGAAAAATTATAATGATTTTTAAATTCAATTTATAAAGTTTGTAAACATATTTTCTTGTTATTATAATGATAGAGTTTATTTATGAGAAGTAAAAACATTATTTTAATTCCAAAAATATATACGCAGGGTCAAGCTATCAGTTTTGGTCACTTTTATTATATATATTATTATTATGAATGGCCATACAGATGGACAAAAATGGTCATCTATGTAGCTATTACTGGCATTTATATGGTTATAAGTAGTCAAAATGGACATTTATGAACATTTTTAAAAGTGTTTATCTTAAAATGACTGTTATGCTGTTATCATTATCTCATATTCATCATCATCATGAGTTATTTGCACCAATGTATGCAGAGAATGAAAGAACTCTTGTTTCTTTATTATTCTCTATTCTTGGCTATTTTTATTATTTGTATCAGTTTGCAGTGTTAATTATTATTACCAGTTCAAATTTTACTAATGCAGTCTACTTATTGAACTTCAGGGATGTGCAATCTTGCATTTTCATAGGATCCATGCTTAGGCCATGCACTTTGTATACTTGGCCATCACCATCATAAAAAGATTCTAACTTTACAATGTACTGGACCTTAAAAAATATAGAGTCAGTTCAAATTCTATTCATTACTATTGTAGATCTGTTTAGTTTAATACTACATAATTCATTGTAAGTTATTTTGATGCACTTGACAGAAGTATGGAACTAAAATGTACTAGAACTGTTCAAAACTGGTGGCTTGATCCTATTTACTTTTGGATATAAAATGCTTCAATTTATTCATATTTTATTCATGATATTTTATACACATTAATGTACTTTATTTTTTACTTTCTAATTAAAATGTAAATAATTTATATTTTTATTTTTTATATTAATTCAGATTGTAGCTATATGTTTTGAATTAAAAAATTATATATATGTGTGTGTGTGTTTAAATGTATTTTATTTGTTCAAAAAAACAATGGCGAA